>NC_137076.1:74672963-74770463 GCF_951640355.1 Cnephaeus nilssonii
GGAGAAGAAATGAAGAAAGAGCCAAAAAGCAGGTTAGTAGAGATCTGAGCAGTGAAGGAAGCCAACAGGACACTCGGGTTCCAGAGGATACTAGGAGTAACTCTAAACTACTACAGAAAGGTGCCCAGCCAGAGAAAAGGCCTTCTGTAAATTTCCATTTGAGACACTGTGTTCACAATTTAAATTACTTCAATTTAAAAGACTTAATTACCACATTTAATGAACAGGACTAACTGCCTTCATCTAATTTTTCAACTCTCAAACCTTTGCTACTTAAGTTACAAATAATACAGTGAATTATATTCTTAAAAATATAGGTATTTTCTTAATTTTGTCATAGAGTTTGCTCCTGGATCAGAACAATTTAGAAAGCAATGCAAATAAAGATTTTTATTTATTTGCATTGAGGGTGATAGATCAAAGAAGCTTTTTCAAAACTGCATTAATTTCCATCCACATACATTAATATTCCCCTACATATGATCATGCTTTAGAAATAATTCCAGTGTTAGCTCAGTTAAAGAATTTTTTTTCTTCTTCACAAGTCAAAGCCAAATGGTTGCTTTGTAATTTTATGTAGTATAACTTGCTTATGAAATCCAATTTTTAAAAACCTGAAGCCAATTTCAAACCATAGAGAAGCAAATGGAACTATTTATAATTCGATCATAATCAACTGTTTTCCCACAACCAACTCTTCCAATTATGGTTTTCTATCTTAATTACTAGGCATGTAGCCAGCTGACTTGCTGCTTTCATGGTCTTAGATCACTGCATTAGTTTATTATCAAGAACATGACACTCTCAGATTAAAAATGCACAGATCTATAAATTTAATGAGACGTTTACAAAATTTTCAAAGTACAGCGTCACCTCGGAGAAGTCACATGGCAATGAAAATGATTTTCAAGACTAAGGCCCCCAGTGTCTTACCTTGGCCTCCTTAGAGCTACTGGAAGTCTTCCCTTCAGTTTTCTTCTGCTTTGACGTGGAGGAACTGTTTTTGCTGCTGCCACTATTCTCCTTGTTGCTGTTATTACTTGACTTTAAGGAAGAAGACTGACTAATGGTCCTCTTTCGAGATCCATGCTCCGTTTTTGGATCTTTTGAAGGAACAGGCCCAGCAGGAGAAGGCAACAAATCTTTTTCTTTTGCCACACTCTGTTTAGATGACCTGCCAAACCAAACAAATGCCCTCATTTCTCCACACAGTAATAGGGGCAATGGAGTTTTTTCATTTCTCTTTGCTTTTAAGACAAATTTGCTGTTATCTATGAGATAACTAGGACATATGGTTTTTGCAAAACAAATCTCTAAATGTCATGAGTGCGTGCATCTTGTCTAGCTTTCCCCTGTCATGGTTATATACCAACTAGAGGCTCAGTGCATGAAATTCGTGCTGGGGGTGGGGGGAGGTTCCCTCAGCCCAGCCTGCACCCTTTCCAATCCGGGACCCCTCGGGGGATGTTTGACTGCCGGTTTAGGCCCGATCCCAGGGATCGGGCCTAAACCGGCAGTTGGACATCCCTCTCACAATCCTGGACCGCTGGCTCCTAATCGCTCACCTGCCTGCCTACCTGGTCACCCCTAACTGCCCCCCACCGCCAGCCTGGTCGCCCCTAACTGACCCTCCCTGCTGGCCTGGTCACCCCTTACTGCCCCCCCTGCAGCCTGGTTGCCCCCAACTGCCCCCCCCGCCAGCCTAGTTGCCTCTCACTGCCCCTCTGCCAGCCTAATTGCCCTCAACTGCACGCCCCCCCCACCGGTCTGGTTGCGCCTAACTGGCCCCCCCGCCAGCCTGATCACCTCTTACTGTCCCCCCTGCCAGCCTGGTTGCCCCCAACTGCTCCCCTCTGCCGGCCTGGTCGCCCGTAACTGCCCCCCCACCAGCCTGGTCACCCCCAACTGCCCCCCCCCCCCCCGCCGTCCCCGCTGGCCTGGTTGCCCCACGCAGCCTGCTGTTCAGTTGTTTGGTCGCCCCTCATTAACCCCCCTGCCGGCCTGGTCATAGGCAGCCATCTTGTGAGGGTGTGAGGGTTAATTTGCATATTACCTCTTTATTATATAGGAGGATGCCTAACCCTTGGTCTGCCATACAACAAGTAGTCAATAAATACTAGTTGAATAACAACAAAAAGATGGATGGTGAATGAAGATATTAATGCTCGTGAATTACCAATTAGTCTCTTGCAAGTTACAGATAAACTTATCTAGCCAGAAAGTTGTAAAGCTTTACTTTCTTACTATACTCACCCCTAACTCCACTAAAAAAGAGCAGAGAAAAAACTGAATAAACCTTAAATGCTTTCCATCCCTGTTAGCTAAAAGCAAAAGCTCCCACTATTTGGTGTATGTTATATGTATACATGTATACGATATATACTTGCTAAAAGGAACATTCTAAGAGCATGTTAGGAAGCCCAATAGCAAATTACGTACATATATTAACACACATGTAACATGTTTTAGTGACATACTCTCTGTTGCTGGGTGGCTTGTGGCCTGCTAAATTCTTGTCCTCTGTTTTGGGTTTCTTGCTGTCATTGGCTCGGTTATCATCTTCATTCTGGATGAAAACAGAAAGAGCTGCTAGGTTTGAACTTTACAGATTCCAGAACTAGTCACCCCCAAACAGTTTATCCCTGAAAAACTTCAGTAAGAGGACAAATGTAAAGTACAATAATTCATTTAAACAATGTTTAGTGAAGTAGGTTTTAAGGCTCAGTAGTAGTCTCCTATTTTAGATAAACAGAGCCCAAATATTAAAACAAATTTCCTGTAGTCTTTTGGGGTGGGGGGATGGTGTGTGAAATTAAAATTAAGATATAATTCACATACCATAAAATTCAATCTTTAAAAGCACACAATTCAATGGCTTTTAGTATATTCACAGAGTTGTACAACCAGGGCAACAACAAATTTTAAACCATTTTCATCATCTTAAAAAAGTCACCCTGTACCCATCAGCAGTCACTCCCTATTGTCTCCATTTCCAGATACTAGCAATCATTAATCTATACATTTTGTCTTTATGAATTTGCATATTCTAAACAGTTCATATAAATGAAATCATAAATTGGTGCCATTTTTGTATCTGGCTCCCTTAGCATAACATTTTTATTTTATTTATTTTTAAATATATTTTTATTGATTTCAGAGAAGGGAAAGAGAGGGAAAAATTGAGAGAGAATAATAATAGTAATTGATCAGCTGCCTCCTCCACAGCCCTACAGGGCCAGGGCTGACTTACAAGTATTGATATAGAAAACTTGGGAGGAATATATAAAAGTGAGATTTAAGGGAGGGGAGGAGATATGGGGTACTCCTTTTAGAGGAAGGGGATATTTTCTTGTAAATAATATAGTTTTAAGCAAAAGAGTAAAAAAGGCTGATGTGGCTCAGTTGACTGAGTGTCCTCCCATGCGCCAAAAGGTTTCCAGTTCATTCAATTCCTTGTCTGGGCACATACCCAGGTTTTGGGTTCAGTCCCCAGACAGGATGCATATGGGAAGCAACTGATCGATGTTTCTCTCCCTCTTTCTCTCTCTCCTTCCTCCTTTCTCTCTCTCTCAAATCACTAAAAACACACACACACACACACACACACACACACACACACACATATATGTGTGTGTGTGTGTGTGTGTATGTGTGTGTGTATGTATATATAATAAAAAGGGCCTTCATTTTCTCTACTATATTTTAAACATTTAAAAATCTTATAAAGAACATATATTATGTGTTAAGCATAAAAGGACCATATTTTTATTCAATATATTAGCTTTGTAAAAAGTAGAGCCTATCATATACAAGCTCTTACTTCATGAATTAAACCCCATAATCATATCTAACAATTCAAGGCTATGAACTATTGAGGCCAGCAGCCCTAAGCAGCTTACTAGTTGAATAAAACTTCCCTACACTACAATAACGGAAATCATTAGCTATAGTACTGAAATTCCAGTTTTCTAGAAATTCAAATTTTAAAATATCTTCAACTTATGAAGATACAAAAAAAAAAGCAGACACAAGTATTATTCTAATTTGTCCAAATATATCTCATCATGCACACAGTACTGTGGTTTTAAGAAAAAGAGAGAAAAAACCTCTAATTCACTTCATTTTAAGAAAATGTGGGGGGTAGGGGAGGCCGGGGGAAGGTCAATGAGGGAGGTGGGGGAAGGAGACATATGTACTACTATTTGTAATACTTTAAACAATAAAATAAAATATTAAAAAATTAAAAATGGAATGTTGGGTGCAGAAAAAAATATTAAAAATGCTGTATTCTTCTATCCTCCTACATGAAATTCTCAAGGTCAACTGCGATTGGAGTATTGTTCTGAGACCATCTGGTACCTATCTGTTCACCTGCTCATGCTTTTAGTCTTTTATAACCATATTCACATCTATGTATCAGGAAATTACACTATTCTTCAAAACAGATTATTAAAATTTGCTTTCCTCTAAAAATTCCTAACTAGAACTGAAAAATTCCTCACGAGAACTGAAAAGATTAGGCTGTTTTTCTCAAAGAACCTCCATTACACATGTAAGTTGTTCAACTCTTCCCATTATATGTCTATTATCCTCCAATCATAGACACTGTGAGTTTTCACATTTCCTGGGTCTAAAAAAAGCTGACCTTAAATATATACACCAAGCTTCATTTCTAAATCCAAATTATCTTGGAAGTATTTAGAGAGCTATGTGCCAGCAGATGTTTTTAGTTCTGAACTTGCAGATATGGGTGTTTGAAAAGGGAAAAGAGCTGGGCAGAGTTACGTACAGTGGATTGGTGAAATTCTTAAGGATGTGTCAAAATCGGTAAGACAATGTTTTAGCTGGAATTAGTAATTTAAAAGACGCAACTTGGTCTGTGTATAAGAGAGAAGTGTGACAACCTGGAGAGTACATATCCCAACTAAAGACATTTCAAACCAAAACTTGAAGGACCCTGTGAAGGCCAGTTTGCAATCTCTGCTTCACTCTCACCTCCACACTGGCCAGCACACTCTGGACTGGTTCATTTCTGACCTAATTAGAAACTATGCTGCTTTCCAAAAGGAGACAGGCAGAGGCACAGTGGTCCTTAGAAGACTGTTCTATCTGTAGCCTCAGCTGGGCCTTGGGTTAACCTCTAGTTCTCTCATAGCTATGACTCAACTAGTCATTTTTGGCTGAGATTTCCACTGCATTTCAGATTCTGATGTTGAAAAACAAAAACAACAACAAAACTCTTTACAAACCTTATGTTTCCTCTTGCCTTTATTGGAAACTTTTTCTGAGGCTGGTTTCTGAGCCTCTCTTGTGTGCTTCTCTGGCACATTTTTCTTTTCCCCCTTCGGTGGCTCTGTTTCTTTGTAAGGCTTTCCTGGTATTCTAGTCAAGAGATTCAGGTCAATCTTCACAATAAGTGGATACCTATCATCAGGCTCACTAAGGGGTGAAAGAAGTTCCTTCTCTTCCATAGGAGAGAACATTCGTTGCCGGAAAAAGCTATCTTCTTCCTCCACTGAGGAGGGTTTAACGGGAGTCCTATTACTCTCAGGGTACTTAGGAGTTTGTGAGGAAGGAGGAAGGCTCTCGCTTTCATCCGAATCTGAGGATGAGGTATCTGTTTCTATGATTTCCCTTGATTTCTGGGAAGATTTACTAGTTGACTTATATTTCTTTTTCTCTGCTGAAGGGCGAGGGGAAGATTTGGACTCCTTTTTTATGTTGGGTTTCCTTGAGCCTTTGGTGGCTGCTTTGTGTCTGCTGGAGGGCATGCTGGTAGCCATGTCTACGGGGGTTTCGCTTTCTATCTTCAAGCCTCCTCGGGGCTCTTCAGCAGCCGTCTTCTCGGTCTTTTTGGGTTGTTTTTTGCCTACAGTTCTCCTCTGTGTTGTACTGTCACTCTGTGCAGGAGACTTCTGCCTCCCACGCCCACTTTCTGATCCCTTTTGAGCAGTTTTAGAATCTCGTCCAGGAGTAGCAGAACTTGTTTCTTTAGGTCCACCTGGGTCAGTGTAGCTATTCCCAGTGCCCTGTTCTCGGCCTTCCTTTTTATAGCCTTGAGATGATGGGATGTTACTGTCCACAGAAGAAGCTGGTGACACTTTATGTGGGTTCACTTTATTCAACCAGTTATCAAGTTGCCATTTGTTTGTTGGTGGTGGTTCAGGCTGAAAAACAGAGAAATAAGAATGCTTTTTTCCTATACTGAAGCTTTTCCTGCCTTTACAATCTCAGGAAGAGGAAAAACACTATGGCTAATGCCTCAAAGATTATTTGTTTTTTCATAGTTCTATGTGAACCAAGGCAAAGGGCTGAATATTGACTATCACATCTAATCACCTGAGTGAGAAGATATAAGCTGAATTATAATATAGCCTTTAAATACTAAGTATTCCTATCAGGAATCCATCTTTAAATGCAAAATTTTAAAAGACGATATAATAACTAGAAAGTAAACAAATGATGTAGGTACCAACAGAGATTTTAAATCACATTTTATCAACCTATAGTTGATAATCTTATACTAGCAACCTATAGTACAGTCTTATACTATAAGACTCTTTTTATCTACAATGACTACATAATATAAATTAACATGTGAAGACACAAAAATAAAGACCAAACAAAAAAAAATTTAATATTTTCATGACCTGAAATATGACCTCAAGTAGTTCCTAACTAGACCAAATGTTTATTCAAATAACAAGAAAACTGAAGTACTAAGTTTTCCTACAAGATAGTTCAATTTCTTTTTGTCAGAATATATAACCTTCTTTCCTTCACCTTTTATATTTGAGTCAGGTTTCAACAGGCATCACCAGGGGCCTTAAGAGGGCCTATGGAAGGTACCCCTGCCTCCCTCTCACCTCAGGAGATGCACTCTGAGATGGCTCATTTGCCTCACTGTCACTGGAACTACTTTCACTCTCTGAGTCAGATCCAGAGCTGCTTTCAGATCCACTGTGGCTGCTAGAATCATCCCTGGAGTTATCTGCTCCTTCACTATTATGGTGTGAAGGTTCAGAGTTACTAAAAGAGATAAAACATAAATGACCAAACGTTTCTTTTCTTTTTTACAATGACAACAGGAAAACATTCAAATCTGGCAACTAATTTTAAAAAATAAAAGAATGCCTACCTTCCTGGTGTACTCCTTGGCATTGTCTTGTCACAATCCTAAAATTAAAACATGAGAAGAAATCCATGAACGAAAAAACAGCACTCCATCTACTTAATGTGAACAATATCTGAATGTTTCATTAAAAAACTGGTTTCTCTAATGTATGCATCAATGTTTACTTAACACAACATACTGTTTTAAACTAAAAATAACTAATTGCCAGGATAAGAGGAAAAGCTTTGTTAATAGTTCTTGTCAACAATCTCATGCTTCATGAGTATATTCTGATCCCTGGTAAGTATTAAGAAAAAGCCAATTTTTGCCCTGGCCGGTGATTCCTTTGGTTGGAACACGGTTTCACACACCAAAAGGTTTCAGGTTTGATTCCCGGTCAGAGCACATGCCTAGGTTTCAGGTTCGATCCCAGGTTGGGGAGCGTATGTGGAGGCAATGGATGGATGTTTCTCCTCTAAAAATCAATAAAAGTATGTCCTTGGGTGAGAATTTAAAAAAAAAAAATTTTTTTTTTTAATGGAGGTGTAAAGACAGAGCAGAAAAGTACAACATTCCAATGTTGGAAAGCAGGAATTAACTTATTTTAAATAACTGGATCATAAATGTATTTTTCAATTAGAATTCTTATTTAAAAAAAACAATGAAAACAAATACTGTATGAGACTGGCAAAATCATGTAGTAGTAGACACACCTGTTCCCCATCACTGTCTTCACTGCTGCTTAGCTTTAAGTCATCTTTTAACATACTAGAGGGAAAAGGCAGAAAGGGTTATTATTTTTGGAACAGTTTATCATGGCATACCAGAGTATTAAATATCTACTAAGAATTCTACAAATAATCACTGTGGTAGCCAAATAGTCAATTGAAAAACAAAGAAAAGAAACAGTAAGTCTTATTCTGTCTGTTACTCTGTTCATATTCAGAGTAACAATTGAGAAATTTAAAATTTCAGAAACTCCTACTTTACCATAAGTAATATATTCATTTTTCTTTTCTAATTAAACAAAAGCCACCTTCTAGAAACTCTTATACTCACTTTTGTTATCTCTAATTTTTCTCTAATTGCATACACACATTAATTATTAAAATAAATTATCATATTCATACCCAATAGTCCACTAGAGAGATATAGCTACTAAAAAGAAGGAAGATAAAATAAAAGCACCAGCAATTCTCTTTCATTGTCCCTAATGTTCTATAAAGAGATTTGTACAATTGGGTAATTGTGTAAACCAGAACACAAAAGTCAAAGTTCTAGTTTACTATGAAAGATGAGTGTCCTGTATAGAAGTAACGATTATGGGTAAGAAACTTGGCTATACCATAAAAATGACCATGTATATGTTAAAAATAAACTCTAGGTTCCAAATCTTCCTTGATCAAAATTCAAATAAATTTAGAAAACAAAAAGACATTTTTCTTAAGGCCATAACATCAAAATTAAAATTAAAAACTGAGCCCAGCTGCCATAGCTCAGTGGTTGAGCGTCAACCTATGAACCAGGTCACAGTTTGATTCCCAGTCAGGGCACATGCCCAGGTTGCAGGCTTGATCCCCCGTGTGAGGTGTGCAAGAGGCAGCCGATCTATTATTCTCATCATTGATGTTTCTATCTCTCTCTCCCTCTCTCTTCCTCTCTGAAATCAATATATTAAAAAAAAATTTAAAACGTGAGTAACAGACCATAGAAAATTCCTTGTCTTTTTACAGAAGAGGAAAAAATAATACAAAGATTAGGGAGAACTACAACTGGAAAAAGTTTTAATTTCTCATTACTAGTAGTTCCATTACTTTTCTTCTTAAAATTTCATGGTAGTCTCCAATCAGTGGGAGAAAATTTTTTTACTCTAATAACTACTTACACTTTCCCCTCAAAGCTTAACATGAGTTTCTAAATCTGACCCCAAATTCTGATTATCACATACAAAAATTACATAGAAACAAAGTAACCAAATGATAATAGAATTAAGTGTTTTAAGGCTGGCCCAATTAAGTGGGACAGAAAAAAAGTTTTCTTTTGGACAAGGGCTTAGTGCATTTTTATGACTGATTTCCTGTAAGCAAATAACTTACTTTGAATTCTCCTCAGCCTTTATGATTTAATAATGCAGCTCAATGAACCTATTCACATGTGAATATGTCAAAGCTTTTACCAGACTACTCAAGGTCCTGCTTGCTTTTCCCTCAGTAACCAAAGTGACATGCACATATATGGTAAGCCCCATTAGTTCTTTGCATATGAAAAAATATGATAAGTAGGAATATAATTTGAATTCTTCAGCAGTGAAGTGGGACTTGTTGCATTTATATATTTTCATTCTCACTCAGGTCTCATTTATGGTCATCTGAAGAGGCTGAGATTATTAGTATAGATTGTGGTTATGGCATAAAGCTGACACTATTTCTGGCCGCAGTTTCTTTAGAACTTTCTTTTCTTTTCTTTTTTTTTAGAACTTTCTTTTATTCACTCAAATGACTTGTGGTCTCAGGAATTCAGGAGTTCATTTTTTTTTTTTTAATTTAAATTCTTTATTGTTTAAAGTACTACATAAGTCACCCTTTCCCCCCATTGACCTCTCCCCGGCCACTCCCACCCCCAGCACAGGCCCTCGACTGAAGGAGTAATTCTGGAATTTATTATCATCTAATATACTACCCTATTAAATTTTGATGTTTTCTCCAGGTTCTGCCTACAAAATGAAAGTAGGGAAACTTAGTAACAATACAAACTATATTGTTTTAATATGCTACATTTAGAGGTTAAATAGAGAGCCTACTGAGAAGAATCCTTTCTTTTTAAATGTCTTCTTTATTAAAAACAAATTATCACCGAAACCGGTTTGGCTCAGTGGATAGAGCGTCGGCCTGCGGACTGAAAGGTCCTGGGTTCGATTCCGGTCAAGGGCATGTACCTTTGTTGCGGGCACATCCCCAGTAGGGGGTGTGCAAGAGGCAGCTAATCGATGTTTCTCTCTCATCGATGTTTCTAACTCTCTATCCCTCTCTCTTCCTCTCTGTGAAAAATCAATAAAATATATTAAAAAAAACAAAACAAATTATCAGCACACACTCAACACAAATACACACATCCCTAAGAGATGGAATTAAAACCTGTAATCTCAGAGCAGAGGTAAGCAAACTATGGCCCACAAACCAAATTCAGAACACCACCTATTTATAAAGTAAGTTTTATGGAATGCAGCCATGGACTACGTTCATCAACACCCATGATTTATGGCAGCTTTCATGCTATGATGGCAGAGATGAATAGTTGAGATGGAGACCATCTGGACCTTAAAACCTAAATGCCTAAATATTTCACTCTCTGGCCCTTTACATAAAAGTTTGCCGACCCCTGCCTTAAAAGATTAAGTACATATTTCTAAGTATTGTTCTAAATATCCACATACTACATGTAGACATTTAGCAAAAAAGACAAACATTAAACTTATTAAGCAATAAACTTACGATTTAGACTGATGCCCATTTGAGGTTTTAGAAGAAGGATTATATCTTTCTAGAATAAAAAGAAGGCAGAAATCATCAACTAAACTAGGGCTATTTAAATGTAAAATATCAAAATACCCTCAAGGAAATATAAATCAAAATGACAAGATATAATTCTTCATTCATCAAATTTGTAACACTTTGAAGTCCAATAATATGAGATAGTGGAAATAGACATGCTCATATGCTGTTGGTAGAACTATAAACTCATGCAATCTTTTTGGAGGACAATATGATAATATCTAATCAATACTGTTAAATGCACATATCCACTGACTTAGCAATTATGATAAAAGAAATTTACTTTACACGTATATCTGGAGAAATACATAAATATAAACACACACATGGATGTTTATTATAGTATAGTTTGTAACAGCAAAATCTGGAAACAAATGTCCCTCAAGAAGGGACTAGTTAAACAAATTATGGTACTTTCATACAATATAAACACAATTTTAATGCTAAAAAGAATGAACTAGAGCTTTATACTGATACAAAAACAGCTCTAAAAAAGATTAAGTGAACAACACAGGTAATAAAGAGTAGGTGCAGCTTATGATACCATTTGCCAATAGTTAGTTTTGGGGAGAGACAATGGGGGTTGGGGGGGGGGTAGAACTAAGAATGAGATATTCTTAAAAGGTTTTAAGAGAGAAAATGTAAATTTTCTGCTTTATTTTCTATATATTCACAATGTCAGGTCCCTTTTTCCTATAACTACAGCTTTAATGCTGAAGTAAGAAATAGATACATAAACTTTGTTAACATTAAAAGGGATAGTCATCTAGTTTCGACTTTAAGATCACTAAAGGTAACACAATAAGTATCAAAAGTTCCATATTTTTAGCTCCCAAAATAGCTTATTACCAGTATAAATCTATCTTACTTAAGAAGGTATTGCTCTTGACAAAGAGAATCTTAGTTTTGTTACAGAACTATATAATGAAGCCTAGACATTTGCTACAGTTCCTGACCTTACCCTAACCTTACCACCAGCCATCAGATCTTGGGAACATGCTTGAATTCCCTAAGGCTATCTTCCTCTCAAGTTCCTCTGAGAGGCCAAGGGAGAGGAGGTGGAGGGGGATTGTGTAGCAGACAGCAGACTTTCTTCCCAGACAAAAAGAATAAATAAAAATACAAATAGGAGAAGAGCCATTGTAAGCTAGAGTGACCCCATGGAATTTTACTATCATAGAACCAAGTATCTTCATGAAGAAGATGGAAAGACAGAATGGCTCTTGGTTTTATAAAGTGTCAATCAAATTGAATTCATGAACTTTGTAGTTCAAGTACTTAATAATAAAAAGTTTTGATCTCCAATGATCTATAATTCTTCATTTTTTAAGCATATCAAGATTCAGTTGAACCCATTACTAATCATCAGATGACAAAATTTGGATAAGATATGCAAAAAATTATTAAAGCAATATATGCTGTGACTATGAATGAGCAAGGAAAAGTTCAAGAAAGCCAAAAGTAAAAGAAATACTCACTTTGTTCTCCAGGGCCAAAGTTGGACTGCTGAGTCTCCTATAATAAATGGGATATGAATTATATAGTAACATTATATGGAAAAGTTTTATTAGTGAAAAATGCTTCAAATTAAATTATTCAATTCCAGCTAACTCAATGAAAAAGTATGTTGAGTTCCCAAGAATACATAAAAGAAACACAAAAGAATTTAATGATTCCATCTGATCGGCCTCAGCAATTTCGTAGTCAATAATGAACTTTCCCAGAGCTTAATACAAAAAGCAACCTAATAGTGTTTATTTATCATTCATTTCTTTTCAGCAGCATCCATAGTACTCATATCCTAATTTAGAGGCCTGGAAAAGCAAATAATTTAAGATTCTTGATCTTAAGAAAGTGTTTAATTTTTTTCTTTTTAAAAAGGTAATACCAAAAACTGTATACTAGGGTGAAAATAGCTGTACAACCTATACAATCTCAAAATATACCACTTTTACAGACTAAAAATACCCTACATGGCATTCCCATGTAATTTTACTCCCTTCCTCTCTCTGCTTCCAGAATCTTACAATTAGCAACTTGAAGAAACTGTTATATACTTATTTATATGCCCTATACTCACACAGTGCCCAGTACTCAGGAAGCACCAGTAAAAAGAAAGCCAAAATGTCACTATCATTGAAACACGAGTTTCCAAACTCAACTTTTACAATCAGAATAGCTGTCTCGCATGTGTAAATTGTCCATTTTTCTAGGTTAAGTCTGGAGTACACCATATGGTACTGAAATCACATAAACATCCCTAAATGCCTATTTAAAATAAGCACAATTGCCCAGCCGTTGTGGCTAGGTGGTTGAGCATCAACCTATGAACCAAGAGATCACAGCTCAATTCCTGGTTGGAGCATATAGGTTGTGGGCTCGATCCCCAGTAGGGGGCGTGTAGGAGGCAGCCGATTAATGATTCTTTCTTATCATTGATGTTTCTATCTCTCCACTTCCCTTCCTCTGAAATCAATAAAAACATATCTTTAAAAAAATAAATTAAATAAGCACAATCTTCCTTTAATGACATAATTATCTGTGAAAGAAAAATCCAAACTGTATGAAACCTAAAATATAGTTTTGCTATTAAAAAAAGTTATAAACCTACATCTGTGGTCAACTGATATTCAAGAAGGGTACCAAGACCACCTAATGGTGAAAGAAGAATCTTTTCAACAAATGGTGCTGGGACAACTGAACAGTCATATGCAAAAAAATGAAGTAAGACGCTTACTTCAGATAATATTAAGAAAAATAAATTGAATCAAAGATCTAAATTTAAGCACTAAAACTACAAAACTCTTAGATTAGAAGATAATGTAGTGCCAAATCTTAATGACTTTAGATTTGGCAAAGAATCCTTACATATGATAACAAGACACAAAACAAACAGATAAATAAGACTTCATCAAAATTAAGAACTTTTGTGCTTTAAAAGACACTATCAAGAAAGTGCAAGACAACCCACAGAATGAGGAGAAAATATTTGCAAATTATATTATCTGATGAGACTGATATCTACAATATATAAAGAGCTCTTACCCCTTAATGGTAAAGATACAAATAATCTAACTCTCTTGGGTCCTCACTTCCAAGATGACCAAGAATAGAAGGAACAATAGTCATGCCAAAAAAGGCCACAGGCATGTGCAGCCTATTCATGGCAGTAACTGCACTGATACACGCCTAAGGACCAGGCCATTACGAAGTTCCTCATTCAGTTAGGATGACTCAGTGGTTGAGAATTAACCTATGAACCAAGAGGTCACGGTTTGATTCCCAGTCAGGCCATATGCCCGAGTTGTGGGCTCGATCCCCAGTGTGGGGTGTGCAGGAGGCAGCTGATCAGTGATTCTCTATCACTGATGTGCTATCTCTCTCTTCCTCTCTGAAATCAAATAAAAATATATTTTAAAAAGTAATTAAATTTAAAAGAAGTTAGTCGTTCAAAATACAGGAGAGGCCATAGCTGCTAGGGACATTTCCAAAGCAAGTATCTTTGATGCCTATGTGCTTCCCAAGCTGTATGTAAAACTATATTACTGTGTGAATTGTGCCATTCATAGCAAGGTAGTCAGGAATCAGTCTCGTGAAACCCAGAAGAACCAAACACCCACACACCAATTTAAACTTGCGAGTGCTGCCCCACGACCTCCACCAAGGCCCATGTAAGGAGCTAAGCCCTTAAAGACCAAAAGAAAAATTATCTGGGAAAAAATAAAATGGAAATTATATATATATATTTTAAAAGACAACTGAATTGAAAAATGGGCAAAGGATCTGAATATACTATATATTTCTCCAAGGAAGATATACAGATGGCCAGTAAGCACATGAAAAGATGTTGTTTGATATCATTTTTCATCAGGAGAAATACAAAACAAACCCACAATGCAATAGATACCACTTCATACTCACTAGGATGACTAGAATCACAAAGACAGATAAGAAGTGTTGTCAAGGATATGGAGAAACTGAAAGCCTAGTGGAAATGTAAAATGGTGTAGCTAGCTGCTGTGGGAAACATTCTGGTAGTTCCTTAAATGATTAAATATAGAGTTACCATATAAGCAAGCAAAATGAAAACATGACCACACAAAAACTTGTACCCAAATGTTTACAGTAACATTATTCATAACAGCCAAAAGTTTGAAACAATTTAGATGTCCTTCAACTGATGAATGTATACAAACCGTGATATAAATTATACAATAAAATATTATTTGGCCATAAAAAGGAATGAAGTACTGATACATGCTACAACTTGGAAGAACCTTGAAAACATTTTGCTAGGTGAAAGAATCCAGGTGCAAAAGACCACATATGGTATAATTCCATTTACATGAAATGTCCAGAAAAGGAAAATCTCGAGATAGAATAGATTAGTGCTTGTATAGAGCTGGCAGGGGACAGAAGCAAAGGAGGTAATAGCTAAAGAGTAGAGAATTTCTTTTTTGGGTGATGAAAATGTTCTGAAATTGTAGTGATGGTTGTAGTTAATGTCTGTAAATATACTCAAAACCATTTAATTATATACTTAAAATGGGTGAATTGCATGGTATGTGAATTATATCTCAATAAAGTTATTATAAAAACTTATAAATAAAGCAGTGTCCAGAAGGTCACTCCTATGAACTGTGTAAAAAATGAAAAGAATTGTCCAACCAGTGTGGCTAAGTGGTTGAGTGTTAACCTATGAACCAGGAGGTCACAGTTCAATTCGATTCCTAGTTAGGGCACAAGTCCAGGTTGTGGGCTTGCCCTGGTGAGGTGCATGCAGGTGGCAGCTGATCTATGATTCTCTCTCACCATTGATGTTTCTATCTCTCCCTCTCACTTTCTCTCTGAAATTAACAATATATTTTAAAAAATGAAAAGAATCCTCCATTCCCTTGAACTGCTAATTTACCTGATAAGTTGTCTAAAAATTAATAGCCCAAGCTTTTAAGTAATTTCTGACACCTTTCCCTCACGTCCCACAATAGCTAGTTAGTCACCAAGTACTACTGGATTCTATCTTCAAAACATCTACTAAATGTAACACTATCTCCTCTCCATGCCAAGATTTCATTCAGGTTCTCATCTACAATGGCTACCTAATGGATCTACCTGACTCCAGTCTTTCTTCTTCACTCAACTACAGCCTCTAGCTAAACTTTCTAAAGTTCAAGTCTTAGTATGTGACATCATTACTCTCGTATTTTTCCTTTTTTTAAAAATTGATGTGAGCACAGCTGTTGCCTGAGTTTTCTGTTCATGTTGAGGTTGAAGCCTCGTGATGACTGGTACCATGGATCTGCCTCTCGCCCAGTGGGGCGAACTGAGCCCTCTCTGGAGAAGAAACCCGGGTTCCCCAAGATATGTGATCAGTGCTGGGACCCCGCCAGCAGGCGAGGGGATCCCAAGGCAGGTGCTGGGCGTGGAGGCCACGGGGACATAGGGTACCAAGGAGACAGAACTGAACCTCACATCACCCTGTTTAGCCCCGGAGGATGGCTGGTTAGCCAGAGATGGGTAAGATTCCTCAGGGAAGGAACAACCTAAGACAGGCACAGTCGCAGAGGGGCCATCAGGAGAGAACTTGGGGGTCAACAGAGGTGGGGCACAGACCCTCACCCCCTAACTTAGCAGGGGCCTGAACCCTCACCCCTTCTGAAGGAAGTCTCCTGCCCCAATGGCTGCTTAACGTCCCATGCCCAGCTCAAATCGGGACTCGGGTAACAGACAGAGACTTGGCCGACAGCAGCTGCCCTCTCACTGCAACAAGAATTGTTTGAGTTGACTTGAACCCATGGTGAGGGGAAGTGGGAGTTGATATCTAAATCCAGCCTACCACCAGGAATGCTCAGGGCCTACTCAAGAAGGCAAATAATCCTTCCCACTAATATTTACAGGGTAAAATAAGAATGTTGTTAGAGTAATAAATTTGACAGTGAAATAGTAGTCAAGTTTTCAGGCAAATTTAAATTGGCTAATTGAAGCAAGCGAACATTCTAGAAAAATTAATAGTACTGGACAAAAAACAGTTCCTAAAGTGTTAACTAAAATTTTTATCGGTAGTTCATCTCATGATAGAATTGCATAACAGGTAATGAACCTAAAGCAGTCATATTATAGTGCAAAAAATAAAATTTAAAAGCTATCAAGATTACATTAAAAAATTTTCAAAATCCTCCTAATATTTAAATCAAAAAAAGGGGGGATAGTAGAAGAATATCATGTAAGGAAAAATATCCTGTAAGTAAATTATATCTAGAAAATTTGTACTTTATTTATTTATTTATTTTTTTAAATATGTTTTTATTGATTTCAGAGAGGAAGGGAGAGGGGGATAGAAACATCAATGATGAGAGAGAATCATTGATCGGCTGCCTCCTATATGCCCCCTACTGGGGGCATGTGCCCTTGGCCAGAATCAAACCCAGGACCCTTCAGTCTCTAGGCCAACGCTCTATCCATTGAGCCAAACCAGCAAGGGCTAGAAAATTTGTACTTTAGAAAAATAATTGTAATGCTAAAAGCAAGACACCCATGAAAAACACACATGGTGTCAAAACAAGCCAGAGGAAAATCATTTGGGCAAAAAATGAAAAAAAGATCCCAAGTCAAATTTATAGGAAATATTCCTTTATTAACTTTTGGTCAAGAATATGTTTGTATATTTTCAGAAAACAACTCCGAGACCATGTGGATTCCGGCAACAGAGAGGAATCGACAGGACTACTCCAGCCATGAAGACAGAAAAGAAGCAGTCCAGAGATGGAAGACGCTGACGTCGCCTTGCCATACTAGCAGTCAGCAGCTGTGCGTCACTGCAGGTTGCCCAGGACCAAACCAGAGAGGGTCGGACCTGCATTACCACCATTTCTCCACCATCCAGAACTGAAATATCATTGCTGACATGTGCACATAAGGAACTGTTTGACATTGAAATTGGGTCGCAAAAGAACTGTCAGCCCAGAAAGAAACTCACTACAGACTGATTCATTTGCCTTTAAGCATAACCATTATTGCTTGTCTCATTTTTGGTTCTTATAAGTGTATTTCTAGTAGCACATGATCTCACTCATCTAGGGGAAATGATGAACAACATAGACTGATGAACAAGAACAGACCCAGAAACAAGGAGGAATGGATCAGACTGTTGGGCCTCAGAGGGAGGGTAGGGAAGGGTGGGATATAGGGAATAGATCAACCAAAGGACTTGTGTGCATGCATATGAGCCTAACCAGTGGTTAAGGACAACAGGGGGGTGGGGGCATGTGTGGGGAGGGGTGTGGGATGGGAATGGGGGGATGAGGACAAATATGTGATACCTTAATCAATAAATAAATTTTTAAAAATATAAATAAATAAATAAATTTTTAAAAAGACGCCCCCAAAAAAATTGATGTGAGGGACAGAGAGAAGGAGGGAGGGAGGGAGGGAGGGAGGGGGGGGAAAGAAGGTAGGGAGGGAGAACCTGTTGCTCCACCCATTCATGTATTCACTGGTGGATTCCTGCACATGCCCTGACCAGGGATAGAACTCGCAACCCTGGCACATCGGGATGAGGTTCCACCCGAGCTACCCAGCCAAGGCTCTTCTATTTTTCATAGAGCCTCTAATTCAGGGGTGAGGAATCTATTCTTTGCCAAGGGCCATTTGGATATTTACTAGTATAACGTCATCTTGCAGGACATACTAAATTATCAACTTAAAAATCAGCCTGCTATATTTGGTCAAACAATTACTTAACTCACCCTTATTGCCTTGGCAGGGCCAGATCAAATGATTTTGTGGGCCTTATATGGCCTGCAGGCAGGATGCTCCCCACCCCTGCTCTAAACGGATGAAACACAAACTCTTTGGCATGGCATTCACTCACATCTAAGTACTGGAAAAATAGAATGATAAGCAAAAACAAACAAGGGCCTTGTCCTCATGGAGCTTAACACCCATCTGAATAATGTCAATGACTATCTTTGCAACTACTCATGAAAATAAAGGTAAATTGGAAATTGTGATAAGTATAAGGAAGGGCAAATACAAACACAGTATTAGTCCACAAGGAAGAGTGGTGAGAAATGAGACTCAAGACCTGAGAAGCTGGATTATATAGCTTGTAGATTTTACAGATCATATTAAAGATTTGTGTGTGTGCATTTTTCTAATAAGCAGAAGAATTATACAATGACAAATGCATGCTGTGAAGATCAGTCTTGCTATTAAGAAGGGGACAATAGCTTTGGAAAAACTAGAATGGAAGTAAAGATATTAGGAGATTACTCCAGTGGTCCAAGCAGATGATTACAACCAAGCTTTTTTGATCATGCACTCCCCATCACTAAGAAATTTTTCATTTTTATCTCCAAAATATGTACAGTTGATCCTTGAATAACATGGGTTTGAACTACATGGGTCCACTTAATAAGCAGATTGAAAAAAATCCTCATATAAGGATCAACTGTATATTTTATTTATTACTAATTTTCTGACATATATAACCAAAATATTGAAATTTTAAAGGGCTCAGAAAAAAAGAAATAATATTTTAGATTAAAATTATACTTATTAATGGCAATAATACTTTTCTTACATACACAAAATAGTGCTTCAAAGGTGTAACACTAACGGTGGCTTATGTGGGGGTGGGGGGTGGAGGTAGGTAGGTAGGTAGAAGAGGATAAAAGGTGGATAAATGGTGATGAAAGGAGACCTGACTTTGGGTGGTGAACACACAATACAATGATGTATTTTAGAAACCCACACTTGAAACCTATATAAACCTATTAATCAATATAACTCTAATAAACATATTTTTAAATGACCTATTTTGATGTTTGGCTTCATTGGATATTGCAAAGACACTGCTACACAAATAAAAGAATTGCAAAAGTAAAATAAAATAATTGCTATACTTACTAAGACATGATAGCAAATTTCAATCCTATACCTTAATTATGCAAAAGTTTCTATTGAAATTAAGCTAGTAGATTACCAATGTTCACTGATATAAATGTTTTTAGAGAAAATAAAAAGATTCCATTTTAATATTTTTAGCAAATAGGTTCAAAATCCACTGAAATTAGAAAATTATATTTCCAAGTCTTGAAAGTTTGCACATATAAAGTCATCGTAGTTTTTGTCAACAATATAAATATATAATAACTAGAGGTCCGGTGCACAAAATTCATGCACGGGTGTGTGTGTGTGTGTGTGTCCCTCAGCCCAGCCTGCACCCTCTCCAATCTGGGACTCCTTGAGGGATGTCCAACTGCCCGTTTAAGCCCGATCCTGGCCTGCCTGCCTGATTGCCCCTAACTGCTTCTGCCTGCCAGCCTGATCACCCCTTAACCACTCCCCTGCCAGCCTGATTGACGCCTAACTGCTCCCCTGCCGGCCCGATTGCCCCTAACTTCCCTCCCCTGCCAGCCAGGTCGCACCTAACTGCCCTCCCCTGCAGGCCTGGTCACCCCTAACTGTCCTCCCCTGCAGGCCTGGTCCACCCCAAATGCCCTCCCCTGCAGGCCTGGTCCCCCCCCCCCAATTGTCCTCCCCTGCAGGCCTGGTCCCCCCCCAACTGCCCTCCCCTGCAGGCCTGGTCTCCCCCAACTGCCCTCCTCTGCTGGCCTGATTGCCCACAACTTCCCTCCCCTGCAGGCCATCTTGTGGCATCCATCTTTGTCCACATGGGGGCAGCCATCTTGTGTGTTGGGGTGATGGTCAATTTGCATATTACTCTTTTATTAGATAGGATGACATTCATTATTAAAACATCATCTCTACCCTGAAATGACAGGAGGGTTTAATTTATTATTATTTTTAAAAGTTATGAAAAGATTTAGCATATTTGGGACTTGTATGTGAGGGAAAGAGGAGAAAGAAGGGGGTAGAAGGGGTGGGGGAAGAGAGGGAGAGAAGGAGAGAGGGAGAGGGAGAGGGAGAGGGAGAGGGAGAGAGGTTTAACTCATTTTTAAGTGAGATAACTAGAGTAAAAAATAACCAGTGAACATCTTCCTCTTCTAAAAGATATTCAGGAGTGTCATATAGATTCTCCATGAAAAAAGGAGACAGGAGTGGGGAGTAAGGAAAAGAAATTATATTTTAGGATTTGTTTTTCTGATACACACACACACACACACACACACACACACACACACACTATTGATTTCAGAGAGGAAGGGAGAGGGAGAGAGATAGAAACATTAATGATGAGAGAAAATCACTGACCAGCTGCCACTTACACGGCACCTACTGGAGATCAATCCTGCAACCTGAGCATGTGCCAAGATCAGCAATGAACAGTGACCTCCTGGTTCATAGGTGGATGCTAAATCTCTAAGCCATGCTGGCCGGGCTATTTTTCTGTTTTATTTTTCCTTGAGTGGTGCACAAAAAAGTACCTGGCTCTTCAAATATTTTATAACTGAAAAAGAATCTAACAAAATCATAAAGAGACTACCATAAGCACCTGTATTGCCATCCATTACAGCTAACTGTACACTGCATAATTTATTTCAATATATGTGTCCTGAAGCTTCAGCTCTGCTTTTTAAGCTTGTTTCAGTAAGTTTCCTGACAAAGAAATGCATTTTAGTATGTTCTGTTTTCTCTCTGAACATGATTTCAGTCATTTTCACAGAAGCAGAAAGACCAAATTTTTAGACAAAGGTATAGAACATTGAGGGCAACCTCAAAAGAGGTTTTAATAAAATGTTACTAAATTTTGATGTATGATTAAGAATGGAACTGAATTATCACATAACTCAGAATATCACTGAGTATAAATTGTGATGCTTGCATAATTTCATTACATAATTTTACAAGTACATTATAAACAAAAAGCCAGGTTAAAGATATAAATGCATATTCAAACTATTATTGATAATGTAGGTCTGTTTATGGCATACTTGTTTCTGCTTTGTACCATGGCAGATAAAAAGTTCATAGTAGGAGAAAGAAAATAAAAAACACTGCCATTTTCTTGTTTGCTCAAAAATGCATTTTAGTGTTATTTTCATTCAGTAGTTTCACTGTAGGTATTTTTTAAGCCACATGTGCATTAGTGAAGATTGTCGAATTAAGACCAGTTAATATACTTTGTAAATAATCTTAACCAAGCCACACTTAATATTGCAATATGCCACAGCTAAGAGCAAATGAATGTGAGCAATTCTATCAACTTTTCCATATTGAGAAGACCTAAACTCTTGGAATACCTCACATGCCAGAAATAACACAACACATACTAAACTTTGTGAGTTGCAGATAAAACATTATTTAGGAAGAAAATTATAACACGAAAAGTGTATATTAGAAAGTGAGAAAGAGCTCAAATCAATGACATTAGTTTCTGCTTTAAGAATTTTTTTTTAATAGAGCACACTGAACCAAAAGAAAACAAACAAAAAAAAGGTGATCAAGATCAGAGTGGAAATCAATGCAATAAAAGAGAAAAACAATGGAGATAAAAAATAAAAGTTTTTAAAGATCTATAAAACTGACAAATTCCTAGCCAGAGGAAAAAGAGAGAAGAAATAAATTACAAGTAACCAGAATAAGAAATATAAAAAGTATAAGGGAATATTATAAAAACCTACACCAATAAATTTGATGTCTTTGACAATCAGTAGATAAAATGGACAAATTCCTTGAAAGACACAAACTACCAAAGCACATTCAAGGAGAAGTAGATTACATGACTAGCTCTACATCTATCAAATAAACGTCATTTTTACTTAAAAACTGTCCTACAAAGAAAGCTCAACAGCCAAAGGGTTTCACTGGTGAATTTTAATAAATGTTTAAGGAAGAAATAATATCAATTTTATGCAACCTTCCAGAAAATTGAGGAGAAAGTTACGTCCCAACTCACTCTATCAGGTCAGAATTACAAAAACCAGGCACAGATATAACTACAACAAATTACAGACCAATATCCCTCAGGAATACAGATAAAAAAAATCTTTTTAAAAAAAGTTTTTGAAAATCAAATTTAAAACTACATAAGGCAGAGTGAAGTTTTTAAACCAGAAATGTAATATTGATTTAAAATTTTTAAATAAACTGAGGTAGCTCACATGTTACAGATCAAAAATGGGAAAATCCTCCCCTAGCTGGTTTGGCTCAATGGATTGAGCGTCGACCTGAGGACTAAAGGGTCCCAGATTCGATTCCGGTGAAGGGCACATGCCCAAGTTGTGGGCTCGATCCCCAGTGGGGAGCGTGCAAGAGGCAGCCAATCAATGATTCTCTCTCATCATTAATGTTTCTCTCTCTCTCTCCCTCTTCCTTCCCCTCTGAAATTAATAAAAAAATATATTTTTTTAAATGGGAAAATCCTTTTACATCAATAGATTCAACAAAACATTCAACAAACTCCAAAATTCCTTCTTTTTTAAAAAATAAGTTTTTATTGATTTTCAAGAGAGAGGAAGGAGAGGGATACATAGAAACATCCATGACAGAGAATCATCTATCAGCTGCCTCTTGCATGCCTCCTACTGGGGATCAAGCCAGAACCTGGGCATGAGCCCCGACCAGGAATCAATAATTCAACAAAGAACAGGTGTTGGTAAGAATGTGGAGAAAAGGGAACCCTCATGCACTTTTGGTGGGAATGCAGATTCATACAGCCACTATGAAAAACAGTATGGAGGTTCCTAAAAATTTTTTAAATGGTACTGTTTTATGACCCAGCAATTCCACTTCTGGGTATATATCTGAAGAAACCAAAACACTAACTGGAAAGAATATATGTAGCCCTATGTTCACTACAGTTTTATTTACAGCCAAGATATGAAAGCAACCCAAGTGCCCATGAATAGATAAGTGGATATAAAAGCTGTGGTACATATATCAATGGAATATTACTCGGGCATAAGAAAGAATGAAATCTTACCATTTGTGAGAACATGGATGGACCCAGAGGGCATTATGCTAAGTGAAATAAGTCAGACATTGGAAGACAAATACATTGAAAGACACTGAAGTACAATATGGTAGTTACAAAATAGTCATGGGGATGTAAATTACAGCATAGGGAATACAATCAATAATACTGTATTAACTGTAGATGGGCATATGAAATATCGGGGATCACTTTGTAAAGTGTATGATTGTCTAACCACTATGTTGTACATCTAAAACTATAAAATAATATTGAATATAAACTACAATTGAAAAATAAAAAAGGAAAATAAAAATATTTTTTAAATATAGGAAATAATGTATTGTGAGGTTTATGACATATAATTAAGTAGCATGTATGATAAAAGCACAGGTAATAAAAGGAGGAAATTGAAGTTATACTGTTGTAAGGCATTAAGCTATATGTGAAATGACGCATTATTGAAAAGTAATTGTGGGTAATGCAGCCTAGGGTACTCCATTAAAAGTAATTGTGATATGGTAAACCCTAGAGCGATCACACAAAACAGTTCTGGAAGGCTCACATTTTCTGATTTCAAACTTACTACAAAGATGTAGTAATCAAGGCAATAGTATAGGCATAAAGATAGACAAACAGATCAATGAAACAAAAACACACTTATATTATGGCCAACTGATTATCCACAAGGGTGTCAAGGTAATTCAATGGGGAAAGAATAGTCTTTTCAACAAATGGTGGAGACAACTGGACGGGCCCATGTAAAAGAATGAAGTTGGACCCCTGACACTAAACACAAAAATTAACTCAAAATGGATCAAAGACCTAAATGTAAGATTTAAAACTATAAAACTCTTAGAAGAAAATAGGTGTAAATACTTGTTACCTTGGATCATACAATGGTTTCTTAGCTCTGACACCAAAAACACAAACAAAATATTGATAAACTGGACTTCATCAAAATTAAAAAATTTTGTGCTTTAAAGAATACCATCAAGAAAGTAAAAAAAAAAAAGAAAAAGAAAAGATAAGAAAGTAAAAATATCCCAAAGCATGGGAGAAAAATTTTGCAAATCATATGTATGATAAGGGACTGCACTCTAAAATATATAAAGAAAAAAATTAAATAAATAAATACGTATATAAAGAACTCCTACAACTTAACAATAAAAAGACAACCCAATTTAAAAATCAGCAAAATATCTGAATAGATACATCTCCAAATAAGATATACAAAGGGCAATAAGGCCATGAAAAGATTCTCAGCATCATTAACCATTAGATAAATAAATATCAAAACCACAGTGACATACCAAGTCACACCTACTAAAATAGCTATAATCAAAAAGAAAGGTAGTAACAAGCTAGCTAGCCAGGATGTGGAGAAATTCAAACTCTCATCAACTGCTGGTGGGTTATGTAAAATGGACCAGCCACTTTGAAAATTATCAGACGGTTCCTCATATATTAAACACAGAGTTACCATATGACCTAGCATTTCCACTCCTGGGTATATAAACAAGGGAATTAAAAACATATGTCTACACAAATATTTACAGCAGCATTTGCCTTAATAGCAAAAAACTGAAAATAACCCAAATGTCAATCAACTGAACAGTTAAACAAAATATGATATATCCATACAATAAAATATATTCAGCCATTAAAAGAATGAAGTACTGATTCATGCTATAACATACATAAACCTTGAAAACATCATGCTAAGTGAAAGATCCAGTCACAAGACTATATATTATATAATTTCATTTACATAAAATACCCAAAATAGATGAATCTATAGAACTATAATTTAAGACTAGTGGCTGCATAGGGTTGCGGGGGTGGCGGGGGGGGTGGGGTGAGGAATGGTTGGAGGATATAGAAGGGTAACTGCTAACTCCCTTTAGCAGTGTTTCTTTTTGGGGTGATGAAAATGTTCTGAAATAATTGTCTTGATGGTTACACAACTCTGAATATACTAAAAACCAGTGAATAGTACATTTTAAATGGATGAACTGCCCCGCTGCAGTGGCTCAGTGGTTGAGCATCAACCTATGAACCAGAAGGTCACTTTTTGATTCCTGGTTAGGGCACATGCCCAGATTGCAGGCTTGATCCCCAGTAGGGGGTGTGCAGGAGGCAGGCGATCAATGATTCTCATCATTGATGTTTCTATCTCCCCCTCTCCCTTCCTCTCTGAAATCAATAAAAATATGTTTAAACTAGAGGCCCGGTGCATGAAATTCATGCACTGGGGGGGGGGGGGGCGGGAAGGGGTCCCTCATCCAGTCCTGCGCCCTCTCGCAGTCCAGGAGCCTTGGGGGATGTCCGTCAGTCAAACACATCCTTAGCACTGCTGTGGAGGCGGGAGAGGCTCCCACCACCGCCACTGTGCTCGCCAGCAGTGAGCCTGGCTTCTGGCTGAGCAGTGCTCCCGCTGTGTGAGTACACTGACTACCAGGGGGCAGCACCTGCGTTGAGCATCTGCCCCCTAGTGGTCAGTGTGCTTCATAATGACTGGTTGTTCTGCCGTTTGGTTGATTTACATATTAACCTTTTGCACTCAGTTGTCGAGTGTGACTCGACACGGTTAGCATCGGTAGCAGCTCTTTTTATACTCTTTGAATGTATCAATAATTTGAAATATAAAAAAGTCCAAATAAATAAGTTTGTATGAAAAGAAACTCCAGTTTTTTATTCTACTGCCACTCTTTGTAAAATCTGGGGTATTTAAAAAATTAAATCCCGAGTAGAATAAAGGAATCGAGAAAAAAGCAAGCGAGTACAAAGGGTTAACCTTTTATTATATAGAATGGATATATATTAAAAGCATGTATATTACATCTCAATAAAACTGTTATCCTCAAAAAAAGAAAAAGTAGGTATTAACTATAATTATGAACTTATATTCAAAATCTTCTAATAAACTCAAGCTGTAATTTTACAAATTAAAAGAGGCATAGCTATTTAATAACACAAGAGATAGAATAAAAGAAAGCTGTAGTATCTAAGTATATGAATATCAAAGTTGACTTTGGAACAAGCATTAATAACAGATATAAAGAGGGACATCTCATAATGTAAAAAAGGGATCAATTCATCAGAAAGACACTGCAATTCTAAATGTTATGTACTAATTGACAAAGCTGCAAAATACACGAACTAAAAACAGACAAAACGGAAAGAGGAAACAGATCAGCAAATACAGATGAAGATGTCAACACTCTCCTTTCAGTAATTGAAAGAGTAGACAGTAAATATAGATTACTTTACTCGCAACCAACTTTATCTAACTGATATATATATAACCATATTGTATCTAGTGCACATGGAACAGTCACCAAGAGAGATCATATACTAGGCCATAAACATTTAAATTTAAAAGGACTGAAATTATACAGCATATATTGTCTGAAAAGAATGTAAATAAATTAGAAATCAATGAACAAAATGATATCTGGAAAATCCTTAAGTATTTGAAAATAAAACCACATATTTCTGAATAACCCATGGATCAGAAAAGTCACATAGGAAATATTCTGCACTGAATAATTAAAACATAATATATCATAATTTGTGAGATATAACTAAAGCAGGGCTTAAAGGAAAATTGGTAGTTTTAAGTACTTAAAACAAGAAATGTTTACAATTTATGATCTAAGTTTCCACCTTAAGAAGTTAGAAGTGGCTCTCCCTCCAGGAGCATGCCCTTCCCCCGCCCCCCCCAGGCATGTTACCATTACCTTCCTCACTCTCAAACTCCAAGGGCCCTGCCTTTACTTCCATAATTCGTCTCCTAAGCCCATTTCTTCTAGAAATTACATCTTCTACCTCTGCAATTTACCAAATAAATGTTCTCTTACAGTTTGGGTCTTGGCTCTGAATTCTTTCCTAGTCAGAACTCAAGTACCAAGGTTGCTGAACCCAGGTTTGGTCTGACCCCACCAGTTCCTGTCGCTCTGCACATAACATAATGGTGTCTCTACTTGGATTGTTCTTAGAGTGACTCAGATGGTTTCATCACTATTGTATTTTAGCTCCAGGCCCAGATAGCAACAAAACCAGCCACTGCTGACGTTAGGACCAGCTACTTTGAATAATTAATTACCTCGTGACCTGGTGGCAGCCAACCAATCAGTGGAGACCACAACCCTGTAAGGACACACCTGGAAAACTGCTGAATAGTCTATTAACCTTTAGGAGGAGGACCCAGTGAGCTCTCTTATCCCCTTCCTTCACCCCATGGGCATGTTACCATTAGCTTCCTCTCCCCCAAGTGCCAAGCGCCCTACTTTTACCTCTATAACTAATTTTCTAAGCCCATTTCTTCTAGAAATTACTTTTTTTACCTCTGTGATTTACAAAAAAAAGTCCTCTTTAAAAAAAAAAAAAGTTAAAAGAAAAGCAAATAAAACCCATTATAAGTAGGAAGAATCACCATAAAAGCAAAATGAAAGAAATAGAAAACTGAGAGAATCTAAGATGATTCTTGGAAATGATTGATAAAACTGATAAACCTCTAGCTAGAATGATCAAAGAAAACAGAAAGAGAGAAAATACAAATCACTAATATCAGGGGGGAAAGGGACTTCACTACAGATCCTATAGACACTTAAAGAATAAGTACACATCTATCTATATATATAAAACCCTAATATGCAAATAGACCGAATGGCAGAACAACCGAACAACCAGTGGCTATGACATGCGCTGACCACTAGGGGGCATGCACGGAATATGGCGGGCATTGGCCATGGGGGGATGGTGGAGCAGGTGGGCGGGTGCACCAGACCAAGGTGGGGCGCCAGTTGCTATTATCAAGGCAAACCTCTAGTGGTTACTGAAAATTCTTTGCTCCCACGCACCGCAGTCCCACCTGGCGCTTGCACCTGCTGACGGTGCCTGCCCTGCTTGCACCCGCAGCTGGCGCCAGAGCCGCTGCTCACACCCACTGCCAGCGCCTGGCGCTGGTCCCGATCACTTGGCGCTGTCAGTGGGTGCAAGCAGCAGCTGCCATTCCAATCGCCCCTGAGGGCTTCTCCACTTCCCCCTGCTCCTGAGGGGCAGCAGCTGCCGCTCGCACCCGCTGAGGGCACCGGCCCCGCTTGCACCCGCTGTTGGTCCTGACCCCTATCGCTCTGCGCCGTCAGCGGGTACAAGCGGGGCAGCGCCATCAGCGTGTGGGAGCGGCGGCAGCGGGAGCAGGGCTGCTGCGGGAGGCGACGGACAGGGGTGTGGAATATGAGCTGAGACCCACCCCTGTGCCCACCACAGCCTCACGGCCCACAGTTCCTTTCAAGGTGCACGAATTCGTGCAGTGGGCCCCTAGTTACAAATAAATCTATGCCAATAAATTTGACTACTTAGATAAAATAAAATTACCAAAACTCACATAAGGAAAAAAATCTGAATAGTTTTATATCTAATAAAAAAATTGAATTTGTAATTTACAAACTTCCAATAAAGAACTCTCCAGGTCTAGATAGTGTCAACTGTTAAACGATATTAAACATTCAAGGAAGAATTAATAAAATTCCAAAATCTATTTAAAGATAAGGGAGTACTTTCTTGCTCCTTTTGGGAAGCCAGTACTACCATGATACCAAAACCAAAGACATTATAAGAAGAAAAAAAACTACAAACACCTCCAACCCTGCCACCACCACTACCACACACATAAAAGACAAATGATTTAACTGACACTTCAAAAAAAAAAAAAAAAGGTTAATTCACTCATGAAAACAAGTTCAACACCATTCGTCATCAGGGTAATACAAATTAAAACAAAAATGAGATATCTCTACATGTCTAGTAAAATGGTTAAAACTAAACAGACTGACAATACCAAATGTAGGCAACGATGGAGAACAAAAACTACCATACACTGCTGGGGATGGATGTGGGGGAAAATAGGAGTGTGATACAATCACTTTTGAAAATAGTTTTCAGTTTAGTATTAATTTAACATGCAATCAACATATGACCCAGTATTTATCCATACAAAGATCTGTAAATGAATGTTTACTAGTATACTTAATTCTTAATAGCCCAAATCTGGAAAATATTCAATTGTTTACCAAGAAGTGAATGGATAAGTTTTAGTATTTTCATACAACAGAAATAAAAAGGAAGTCAAAAATAAAAAGGAACAAATCACTGATATATTCAAGAACATGGAAGCATTCCAAAAGTATATGCTGAACAAAAGTAACCCTATATACAAAAGAAGTAAACAATGAATGGATTCCATTTATATGAAATTCTAGAAACGGCAAAACTTATCTATAATTACATTAAACAAATCATCAATTGTGTGGGGCCAGTTATAGGAGTGAGGTGGACTGCAAAGGAACATGAGGGAACTTTGGGGGTGATGGAAATGTTCTAATTATTTTTCTTAAATATACTTTTATCAATTTCAGAGATGAAGGAAGAGAAAGAGAAGGAGATAAAACTTCAGTGATGAGAGAGAACCATCGATTGGTTGCCACCTGGAAGGCCCCACTGAGGATGGAGCCCAAAACCCAGGCATGTGCCCCAACCAGAATCAAATCGGGACCTCCTGGTTCATAAGTCTATGTTCAACCACTGAGTCACACAAGCTAGGCTAATTCTTGATTAGGGTGGTGGTTACAAAGGTGCATACACCTATCAAAACTCAAACTGTGTATTAAATACATGTGCAGATTTTTATGTAAAAGTTGATTTAAAAAGTAAAAGACTGGCCTTAGCCAGTCTTACTCAGTTGAGAGAGCATCAGTCTATGGACTGAAGGGTCCTGGGTTCAATTCCAGTCAAGGGCACATGGCCGGGTTGCAGGCTCAGTCCCTGGTGAGGGGCGTGCAAAAGGCAGCAATCAATGATTCTCTCTCATCATTGATGTTTCTATCTCTCTCTCCCTCTCCTTTTAACTCTGAAACCAATCAATTAGTATTCTAATATATAAAAACCAGGGTCCGTATGACCGAAGGCTCGACCAAACACCGGAAGTCAGTCCTATAGTCAGTGCTGGGTTGCCACGGCTAATGACCCAGCAATGACTGCTGAGGTGGCTGCAGATTAGGCCCGGAGAGAGGCCTGGGGAGAGAGAGGCAGGGTCTGATCCACAGCCTCTGTGGCAGCTGTTGATCAGCCCTTGCCTCTTTCTCTCCAGGCTTCGCCAGCAGCCGCGCCTCTCTTTCTCTCCGGGCCTTCGAGGGGGCTGCTGATCAGGCCCGGAGAAGCTGACTGGCATAGAAACTGACCAATCAGAACCAAATCTGGGTGAACTGTGAGGAGCCAATGGCTGCATAGGAGGCAGAGCTTTTGACACTGACTGGCATAGAAACTGACCAATCAGAACCTAACTGGGTAAATGGCAAAGGCAGAACCTAAAGTGGGGACTGAGGAGGAATTTTAAGAGCAACCGCTCTTTGGTGTAAGGTGTAAGAAAGCGGTTCAATTTTTTAATGACCAGTTTGGCAGTATAGTGCATACGGCTGGCTATCAGTCCAGATATAGGGATTATGTATTTTTGTCTGCCAAGAGCATCTCCTCTTGCTGAAAAAGGCTCCCCCCCACACCATTTAAGCAATCCTATCCTATATAATTTATCTATACTAATAAAAGAGTAATATGCTAATTAGACCAGGTTGACCGGCCATCTTCCGGATGTCTGACTTCCTTCCAGACAAAGCCATGGTGGTGGGGGCCGAGACAGAGGCAGTTAGGGGTGATCAGGCCAGCAGGGGAGGGCCGCTGGGGGTGAGATCAGGCCAGCAGGGGAGGGCAGTTGGGGGCGAGATCAGGCCAGCAGGGGAGAGCTGTTGGGGGAAAGATCAGGCTGGCAGGGAAGGGCAGTTAGGGGTGATCAAGCAGGCAGAGGCAGTTGGGGGTGAGATCAGGCCAGCAGGGGAGAGCAGTTGGGGGAGAGATCAGGCCAGCGGGGGAGGGCAGTTAGGGGCAGGCAGGCAGGCAGAGGCAGTTAGGGGAGATCAGGCAGGCAGGCAGAGAGGTTAGGTGCGATCGGGCAGGCAGGTGAGCAGTTAGGAGCCAGCGGTCCTAGATTGTGAGAGGGATGTCCGACTGCCAGCAGTCGGACATCCCCCAAGGGGTCCACGATTGGAGAGGGTGCGGGCTGGGCTGGGGGAACAGCCCCCCCCACACACACGAATTTCGTGCACTGGGCCACTAGTGTGTGTGTGTGTGTGTGCGCTTCAATTTCATATATATATATATATGTTTCTCTATCTCTCTCTCTCTCTCTCTATATATATATATATGTATATACATATATATATACATATATATATATATCGTATTTTCCAGCGTATAAGACAACTGGGCATATAAGATTTTCTTGGGTTAAAAAGTCGTCTTATATGCCGGAAAATACGGTAGTCCAATATATCTAATCCCATCAATATAGTCCAATATACCGTATTTTCTGGCGTATAAAACGACTTTTTAACCCAGGAAAATCTTATACGCCCAGTCGTCTTATACGCCGGAAAGTATACACACACACACACACACACACACACACACACACACACACACACACAACTTTCTTTTTAAAAAAAAGGAAAAAGAGTGCCCTGACCCTAGCCAGTTTGGCTCAGTGGATAGAGCAGCGGCCTGCAGACCAAAGAGTCCCAGGTTCAATTACAGTCCAGGGCACATACCACGGTTGCAGGCTCCTCCCTGGCCTGGGCCCTGGCCCGGGCACGTGCAGGAGGCAACCAATCGATGTGTTTCTCTCACATTGATGTTTCTCTCCAGTCTTTCCCTCTCCCACTCTCTCTAAAAGATCAATGGAAAAATATCCTCAGGTGAGAATTAACAACAACAAAAAAGAGTGCCGGGTCTGCTCAGTGGTTAGAATGTCAGCCCTCAGACCGAAGGATTGTGGGTTGGATTCCCGGTCAAGATTCCCTAGCCCCAGGAGGGGCATGTGTGGGAAGAAACCAATCTTTGTGTCTCTCTCACATCAATGTCTCTCTCTCTCTCTCCCTCTCTTACCTCCCTTACACTCTCTCTAGAAATCAATGGAAAAAATATCCTTGAGTGAAGATTTTAAAAAAAGTAAGAGTGGTACGGCGCATATACTGGTATGGGCAGAAAGTTATATCTCTACGTAACATCATTCACAAAAATAAACTGGGCTAAATAAAAACATAGAAAACAAATTGCAATCGCATTAAAAGAAAAATAAGAGGTTATATTTATAATTATAGGAAATGAATAGTGTTCTTTAAAAAGACATTAAAAAGCAAAAGCTATAAGAAAGAGAAAGATATATTGGTATTTATTCATCAAAATTAAAACTTCTAGACCATAAAACTTAAAAGGGCTCTGGGAAATATATCTGCAACATGTAGTAAAAGGAAACATTAGATTCCATAATTCAAACAAACAAACAAACAAAAAACATTAAAAAAATACTCCTAAAATTCATAGGTGAAAGATGCAACCCTAAGGGAAGAGGATGTGGGCAAATTCATCTATATAGAAATCAAATGGATGACAAATTTATAAAGATGAACTTCACGAGCAATCTAGGAAATGGAATGCCATTTTTCACCCAAAAGATTGGTGGTTAAAATAACAAATGGGAGTGTGCCTATGAGGAAAAATAGGGAACACAAGTGGGAGTACTGACTGATACAATCACTTCAGAGGGAATTTGAGAGTATATATTAAGCATATACTTTGAAAACTTGCCAACAACTTAAACAACAAAGGGAAATAGCTAAATAATAAGATACATTATACTATGGATGCATTTTTAAAAAGTGAAATACCTCTATATGTAACATATTATCTATAGATAATACATATGTATAACAACAAGGAAAAGACCTATTTCTGAGTGATTAAAAATACAAAGCAATAACTCTGTAAAGAAATAATGAGAAAATGCTTATATGTAATATGATTACATAATATGCATATAAATGCATATGAAAAGTATTACAAAGGTATGTATGAAAGGAGCTCGTATGAGATGGAGGAGGCAGAACTGAGGAAGGCTATTATTAGAAGTCCTAATCAAACTATACTAGGAGAATGTATTCTTGTATAATTTGTATAAGTTAATGTTAAAAAAATTCTGCTGATCTTAGTTGAGCTTGGGATTTTTGTCTGAGGAACCTTTTTTCATACAACATAAACATGGTTTCTATGTCGTATGGAAAGGAGTTTCTCAGACAATAGTTTAAGAAGACCTTACCCCCTGTAGCCTAGAATACCAAAGGAGTTTGCCAACAAACTTAAAAGTCTCTTCCTCATATTGCCTTCAAAGCTTTTCAAGTACCTCTAAATTTAAATCACTCTTGATTCTACTATCTGGTTTTATTTTTCATAGCAGTTATCACTAGCTGAACTTATCTGTTTATTCTCGTTTATTGTCTGACTCCCACTAGAATGGGAATGGCAAGACAATTTTGAATTCATATGATTTTAGTCAAGCCATTAAGAGTTTTCTTACAGTATCAAAGATACATTTTATTTACTTACCTTAGTTGGAAAAGGAAATTTGGAAGGTTCTGTTTTGCATGGTGTATGAATAGCCGTTAGAGGGGGAGGCCATGAATGCGTCATCTCCTGAAATGTAATTATTACAGTTTGTTTTCAACCAGGTCAAGGATAAAAATTACACAGCTAAAAACCAGATTTGTATTATAAATGCTGGTTTCATGATTGTTCCTCCAAAGGTATACATATTTAATCAATAAATATTAATTAAGCACAACTGTGTGCAAGGCACTATCGGGTAGGTAATAGGAAAATAAATAATATACACTCTCTGGCGTCAAAGAGCTTGGAGTTAGGATGATATAACCTTGTGAATAGTTACAGAAATTAGTCCGGTAGTCAAATACAAGGCACATAGTAAAATGCTACTGAGGAAGAGGTTGCTGTGGGAGTGGAAGGAGAGGGATAATAATAATAAAAGTAGCTAACATTGTGTACCTGTAATGAGCCAGACATTATGCTAAGTGTTTCACATGTCTATTACTCATATAGTGCTCACAATCACATTATGAGGTAGATACCATTATTATCCTAAGTCTATGTAGGATGAAATTGAAGCACAGAGATTAAGTTATTTATTCAAGATCACACATTTAGTAAGTAATGAACACAGAATTTCATCCTAGGACGTCTGGCCACAGAGGCTATTCACTGATAGGAAATATTGGTCAGGAAAAATCAGAAAAGAGATATCAAAAGCACATGAGCAAGAAGACAAACAAGCAAGGCCATAAGTCTGATTTTATTCAATACCTGCTGTCTAATCATATGCCAAGTATGTCCAAGTGGAGGTTTGGATAAGATCACAATGTGAATGTTAGGGAACCAGGGGAGAGAGAGGTATTGGGCATGGAATAAGGAGGGAGTGTTTTATTCTGGCATTTAGCTCAAAGTAAACCATTATACAGAGAAAATATAATAAAGGTGGTATAAGCTTTAAGAATTTACCTTATAGCTTATACCAACATAGTTATGTAAAGATACATGTTCAAGCAGCTCACACTAAAATAATGGAAGCAACCTAAATGTCCAATAACACAGGAATAATTAAATAAATTACCAGACATCCATACGATGGAACACCAAGCAGACAGTAAAATGAGAAATTTAAATAGTGACATGAAATGATGTCCACAGTATATTACTAAGTGACAAACACAAATCACAGTCTATGCCCTAGTAAATGTTTATATATGAAAAAAAAAATCTCTGGAAGATAGTTAACAATAGCTACCTTTGGGCAACAGAATGACAGAAATGACAAAAGACAAGGGAATTTGATACAGTCTTTACTACTTGAACCTCTAGAATCACTACCTGCACTGTAACTGCTCTTCACCTTCTTACAATGCTTTATTTTTTAATGGCATTTCACTTACTGAAATAAGTGATTTCTTATATCCTGCTCTAGAATGTCAGCTCAAAGGATGCAACAGTATCATTATCATCACCACTGTATCCCCAGTGTTTGATACACAGTAGGTGTTCAATTAGTAAGACTTGAATTAATAAATCCCTTTTTTTTTTATAGTAAACACATACTGCTTTTACATTACATTATTTTCCTTTAAGTTTGTTCCTAGAAACAGTATGACTACAAATATCAAGAAAACATGAAGGGAATTCAGACCTGAAGTTCCTTGCCCACTGCATATAGGGAAGGGGAAAGTAAACAGAAAATCATATACCCCAGGTTTTCAGTGTTGGCATTTTACACCTCAAATACCAAAATACCCTCAAAAGAAAATCCATCATCAAATGATTGAGCACTTATTACACCCAAGGCCATATGCCACCCTATATATATAAAATGCAAAATAAATAGTCAATGAATATGAAAGGAATAATTAAATATTTAAAAATCTAAGATTTCTTCTAGGTATTAGAATGCCATATATTTTTAAGGATTTGGGGAAAAGATATATGCTCCCTTAGATTTTTTTATATACATGCAACTGAAAAATGAATGCTATATGAAAATCAAAGGAAAAAGCTTATCACTGTGGTCTCTGTTGGTATGATAAAGGGGGGAGAGAAGTTCATTAGGATTCTAATAAAAAATAGAATCTATATATAACTTAAGAGGAAGGAGAGACACATTCCATGAAAGTTTTCTTTAAAAAAGGTAAAAGAAAGAGAACATGTATGGCTTAGGGCAGTGGTCGGCAAACTCATTAGTCAACAGAGCCAAATATCAACAGTACAACGATTGAAATTTCTTTTGAGAGCCAAATTTTTTAAACTTAAACTTCTTCTAACGCCACTTCTTCAAAATAGACTCGCCCAGGCCGTGGTATTTTGTGGAAGAGCCACACTCAAGGGGCCAAAGAGCCGCATGTGGCTTGCGAGCCGCGGTTTGCCGACCACTGGCTTAGGGAAACCAGTCTGGTTAATCTGTAGTGGGAGAGGTTAGGACTGGCCTATGGAAAATCTGGAATGTTAAATTTGGGCACTATTCTTTGTATGGGCCTTAGAGAGCCACTGAAAATTTCTAGGAAGCATATTAATTTATGAAGGTAAAAGGATTGAGGCAAAGAACCTGGTAGCAGATGAGCAGGGAGACTGAAGGCAGAAAGGCAGAGTGAGAACTGTACATTGCAATTATTGAAGCTCAAGGTAGCAGAAATGGAAATAAAGGAAATGAATATTTTCAAGGAATTTTCAAAGTCTATATGTAGTTTGTGACTAAATAGAACATGAGAGAAAGAAATGAGAGGTAATTAGGATGCTACACTTATAAGAATGGGAGAATGGTGGTACTATTAATGCAAGGAAACCTGATAAATTTAGACATGTTGAGTCTGAAGAAGCAGGGAGAAATCCAAATGGAGACCCAGATAAAAAAAAAAAACCAATTAAGAAACATAAACCAAAACCTAAAGGAGACCAAGGCAGAAGAGAAAGACTGAATAGCTGTCTAATAGATAAAGCCAAAAAAAAATGGAAAAAAGGGCAACTAACCGAGCAAAAAGAAGAGGAGAGGCTAGAAAATACACCCATATTTAAAAGGTAAGAGAGGACATAGGGTTCCCCAAAGGCAGAGAATGAGAGACAAGAAAATTGTATGGGAAATAAAAACAATGAAGCATAACAAACAGTCAAGGAAGAAGAAAAAAAAAAAAAAAAACCTTTAAAACAGCTGAAAGAACAGAGAACTCAAATGAAGTCCCCAATGACATCACAGAACAGATTCAGCAAAATGGTAGCGATAAAGGAGAGATTATACTGAGCTAAAGGAAAGAAAGAGGGAATAAAGTAAAAGTGACCAATGCAAGTAATCTTTCAAAAGTATCCATATTGAAATGCTAGTATAGACATAAGAATTTAGGAGCTTTTGCAAAAAGTACAAGTAATATGTTTCTGACAGTTTTTCTCTATTGAGTCAAAAGCAGTTATTTTGTCACTCATAAGTATGAGTGACAAAATAACTTTATATTTTTCAAAAGCTTTAAAATATCTTTCTTATACTTAGATTAGAAATAATTTTTAAGTGTAATTATTCAGGTGAGCAGCTTGTCAAAAAATTCAAATATTTATATACAAAATATACCATGATACTGAGATACATCACTGGACTTCCTCTTTTTTTCTCAATGGAGGAATATACTTTTTGGTCATATGTCACTTTTAAACATTCCATTAAACACTCAAAATGCAGTATTCAGAGGAGGTCTTTCAATGTAGGATTTGATCAGTGTGTACAGATGAATTACAAAGCAAGCTATTTTCAATGAGATGGTTTGACTGATAATAGCACTTCAAATTATTAACAGATAAGCCAGAATAAGTACAGTTATATTTGGTTCCTTCCTCTTTTTAAGGCCAACAGTTAAGACTGAAATTTGTTTTACTTAAAAACAAAAACCGCTCTTTGAGGACAAATAGTAAACAAACCAAGTGATTTAGAACCTAAGTATGAATATAAACATAATAAATAGAGTCAATTATTTTTTATGGACATAATCAAGTTACACATGTGAACAATCTGTTGCTTCAGATCCTTTGTGAAATAGAGGGGTAAATAGGGCAAGAGAGTGGCAGAGCATACTAAGAATTATTAAAAATAAAACACATAACTTACTTTAAGAATTTCATCCACACAGCTCACATCACCAGAAGCAGATGCCTTAGGAAAGAAGAAAAGAAATATACATTAGATTTGAAGTCACTTATTATTACAATTTTATCATTTGTTGTACAAATTCAATAACATTATTAGAAATAAAACTTAAAGAAGTACATATGCTCCCACTACTCCACATCAGAACACTTATTAGAATACTTGGATTACTTTTCTTAAATACAAATTTCTCAAAAACTAAAAATATCTTAATCACCAAACTGTACATGACTTTAAAAACTTTGTATTTTTCAAAAGCTTTAGAATATCTTTCTCATATTTAGATTAGAAATTACTTTTAAATGTAATTTTTCAGATGAACAATTTGCCAAAACATTTTAAAATTCTAAGGATCATATTGTTTGAAGAAAGAACAAATTACCACTTTTTTCTCTCCAGAGGAGTAATTAGATGACAAATGTCAAGAACAATGAGTTTTTCAATGCCACAGGAAAAATTTTTAAATGTTCTCAAAATAGCATTTTACCTAAACCTGACCCCCACCCCACTGTTTTAAGCTATGAGCTGTGATTTTCAGCTACTAACATTATCTTTATTTTTATTTTCTTTTTTATCCTCACCCAAGGATATGTTTATTGATTTGAGGGAGAGAGGGAAAGAGAGAGAGATAGGTGAGAAAAGGGGAAGAGTGGGAGAAAGAGAAACATCAATGTGAGAGAGATGTGTGTGCCCCGATTGGGGATGGAACCTGCAACTTAGGTATGTGCCCTGACCAGGAATGGAACCCACAACCTTTTGGTGTATGGGAAGATGCTCCAACCAACCAGGCCACCTGGCCAGTAGGAAATCTAAGATATTCATAGATCATACTTTTATTCTATAACCAACTCATCATTTTAATGTTTGAAACAATGAATGATATTTTCTCTACTGCACAAGAGGGCGAAGCTAACAACTCTATGGATCTATTTGGAAGTCAATCACAAGTCTTCCTTTAAACTTTTACATTCCTTACTATTAAAACAGAGACAGTTCAAGTTCAACCATAATTTCATGGTAAACTGCTCCACATAGTCACAATGTTAAAAAAAAAAAAAAAAGCTCTAAATGTGTGACTTACATCCAGTGGTTGGGAAGGTATTTTCAGCTTGGTGAGATGTGCTTTGCTGCTAGACTTCAATTCAGCCATGCTGTTGCCATGGGATTGACTGCTGTAGTGCTCAGAGGACAGCTTTGGTTCCATGGACTCCTGTCCGTCCATAGGCCGTACATAGGCAGTGGGTTTCTGTAACATTGAACTGGACTTTGACATCAATGAAGGTGGGAAAGACTGATTTGAGTGCTGCCCACTTGAAAAAGATACACGGGAAGGAGAATCCCAATTTGCATCAGGGTCCCGAGGTGATTTGGAACGCTGATGTTCCTTGTTATGGTGATCATTCCCGTGAGACCTGGAATGACTGGAGCTTAATGAAGAAACAGCCTGGGGTTTTCCGGGACTGGAAGAGCGTGATTTGGAGTGTTCTGATCCATGCTGGCCTTTTTTCCGGCTACTGCTTCCACTACTGCTATATGAATCACGGTCATGCCTCTGGCTACTACTATTAGTGCCACCACTGCCACCTGCACTGGTCCGCTGGCTACTGTGTCCACTCTGTAAGCCTGAGGACCGTTTCTGAGACTGAGAAGTGCTGGGTGCAGGTCCTACAGGAGTCCATTTGCTACTCTGATGAGAGCTCCCATGTCTCTGTTCAAAGAAATTTGGGTTAGATTTTTCATCTGCTGTCGGTGGTACTGCAGGCTTGGGAAGTGCAACAAGCTTTGGTATAGATCTGTCTCCTATGAAATCCTTCATTTCATCGTAGTTTCCAAGCATACTCTGAATACGACTTGATAGCTTATCTTCTTTACTAGTCTACAAAGAAATGTAAAATATAATTATATAATTAGCATAACTTGAAATAAGAGATACTTCTAAAGTGACTTTCCAAACTTCAAATGGAAAGGCTCTTACCTCATATCTTAAGGTTAACAACTCAAAGCAAACTCCAAATATATAATTTTTATAGTGAAAACAATGCACTGAAAGTGAAACACATTCATGCTAAAACACAAATATTCTATAGGACACTGAGAAATATATATAATAAGTTCCAGGAGGAGAAAAATACAAATTTCACCAATAAATATACTGACACAGTACTGAAAATCTTTTCAAGAACAGGAAAAGTAATCTGCCTTTATATAATTAAGTTCCAGGTCATCAGATTATTCATACACAGTCTAGGAAAACATTACATTCCTAATAATTAAAAAATTTAGTGAAACAAGTTATACCCAACTACTGTTTTTTAAATTTTAATTCCTCTATTACTTTGACTCATCAAATTAAGAAAAGTCCCAGTAACAAATTAAGCATAGAAAATCCATTGGTAAAAGTTTTAAATTCTCCCCAATAAATTTAATTTAAATGAATAAATAAATAAGTTTTAAATCCTAACTACTAATTCTGACCAATAAATGCTCCACTATTTGAAGTCAATAGTACATACTTTAAACTTTAAGAATTATTCTTGGATAATAAGGAAGTCCAAGATGTATCCAAGCTTTAGGACTCTTTCACATTCATATACATGGAAGAAAGTCTACCAATAACATTAAAAAAGGAAATCAAGACTGAGTCACTATTTTACTTTGTGGTTGGCATGAATCAAAAAGGACTTTAAATCATTTGAAAATCAGTATGATCCCTATTAAACAAGAGAGCTAAATATACAGCAATTTATAGACAATATCAAGATTAGAAATAAAATCCAATTCATTACAGCGTAATTACAAAATAAATGGTACATGATTTTAATCACTAATCCCAAATCTCAGGTTTTGTGTTATACTCATATAAATCAGGTTAGTTTAACTGCCTTTATTAGAAAACCCTTAAAAGCTCTGAATGCATGGCTTTTATAGATCTCATATAATATCCATAAACATTAAATGTTCTAAGGATAAATCCAGGATATGCTGTTACATTTATTTATTTTTATTTTTTGCTGTTACATTTATATTTCATCAGAAAAAAAGTCTAACACAACTTCTCAATCTCATACTATGGCAATAATGGTCATTACTGCTGTTATAGATTGTATTATAGCTATTATACAAAATATGTCTTCAAAATGTAAAAATAGTTCAAATGAAACCCAAAGCCAAATCAAATAGTAGAGACATTTGTGGCCACTACAGCTACATTAGTCATCAGAAGTGGTACCATTCAGTATTTTATGTCATCCGAAATCAAGCACAATGGTAGTTATAAAAATAGCAATTGGTTCCATTTATTGAACAACTCTGACAATATGCTTTACTCTAAATCTGATATTGTTAATTAAGCATTAAATACATTAGAAAGAAAATCAGAGAATTTAGTATGTGACAATAGCAAAAGAGACAGATTGATACTGAAAATACATTTATTCAAACATACTAATAAGTCACTGAAACCTAGTTAACCAAGCAACGGAATAGACAGAAACAAAGAATCTATGAAATATATTCATTTTGATTGATATTATACCCAAAGAACCTAGGAAACAGCAGACAATGAAGATTGATTCACAAAATTTTAACTTAAGGCTTAAAAAGGTGAAATTCCTGCCCAAAGTTAGTAGTAGAGACAGGAATACAGACATGAATGTTTGAGCTAATCCAGATCACATTTTCAAAATTATAGGATAGCAATTGGGGGGAAGATGGTCAATGACAATGACTTCAGGGCCCTAGTAATACTCTATTTCTTGATCTAGATACTGATTATTATCAGGTTGTTCATGCTGTGAAAATTCTTTTAGCTATAACACAATTTGTATACTTTTCTGTATGCATGTTATACTCCAATAAAAGTATCCCAACAAAATAAATTCCATTCAGAGGAAATGTTATACATGATAACTCTTATCTAATATAAAAATTCAAGCTTAAACATTTTAAAAATAAAAACATCATAGTATTGCCCTAGCCAGTTTGGCTCAGTGAATAGAGCATCGGCCTGCGGACTGAAAGGTCCCAGGTTCGATTCTGGTCAAGGGCACATGCCCAGATTGTGGGCTCAATCCCAGTAGGGGGGGCATGCAGGAGGCAGCCAATCAATGATTCTCTCATCATTGATGTTTCTCTCTCTCTCCCTCTCCCTTCCTCTCTGATTAAAAAATAATAATAAAAATTTTTTAAATGTCATAGTATTGGGGGAAAAACATTCAGAGAAGGACAACTTACAACTTTGTATGGCTCAGCAAAGAGAGGAGAGCTAGGTGGGAAGGCGTCTTCACCCTGCTGAATTTCCTGATTCCGCCTTTCCCGTTCTTTCATACGCAGCACATTCCGGTCTTCACGGTTCATGTTGCTATGGGGAAAAAAACGCAATCTTTATATCACAAAAAAGAAAAGGAAAAATTAAAAGTTCTCTACTGATTTTGTCAGTTTAATGCTTCAAACGGAGATTCCCTTTCACCTTCCAAATAATAACAGGCATTAGTGCTGAAGTTGGGTTTTGGCAATGATTTTATCAATACCACCCCATTGAAACACTTAACCTTATCAACTTTTAAAGTATTCTGCTATCTAAAAGTCAGCTAAAACTTACACATTCAGAGAGAAGGTAGTACTTAAACCCAAATCCTTAATATTTCCTATAAGCCTTCCATGGCTTCCTCTTCAGAACTCTTAACTATTCTCTGTCATTAGAGGCATACAACCCACTCCCACCTACCACCCCCTCTCCCCAAGGTCCAGTGCTTGTCTCTACTTTGCATCTACCTTATCTTGATTTCTTTTTGTCCCAAACACAGCTTCCTTGGTGTCCATCCTTATGGCAGTTTGACCTCAGCTTTGCTGTTGCTCTAGATTCCCTAAAAAACGACATTTCTGCTCTAAATACATTAATATTTCAATTAACACCTCAATAAATGGCAAACCGAGGCTTTCAGCAATAGAATCTAAAATTAACTTGGGTTAGTAACAGTAGTTGAAATTGTGATGGAAAAGAAAAAGACTTTTAGGGTGAAGGGGAAAATGAGGGTGTCATTTCTATAATCATGAAAGTACAGTGTCTTTTTCACTAAGAATAAACTAGGGAAAATAGTTGATTTATAGCAGCAGGGATTTTGGTTACATAGATAATGAAAAAGGTTTTCAAACCCTGGGACAAGGAATTATCAGGAACTCTGCAACACTCTTCCCTGGAGATAGATTAAACCACCTGTCCTAGTTTTACCAGTATTATTTTTTAATTTTTATTTATTTCAGAGAGGAAGGGAGTGGGAGAAAGAGAAAGAAACATCAATGATGAGAGAGAATCATTGACTGGCTGCCTCCTGCACATCCCCTACTGGGGATCAAGCCCAAAACCCAGGCATGTGCAGCACTGACTGGAATCGAATCCAGGACCCTTCACTCAGCAGGCCAACGTGCTATGCACTGAGTCAAATCAGCTAGGGCTGTCCTAGTTTTGATTAAAAAAAAAAAAGTCCTGTTGGAAGCCAAAGGCAAAAATCAAGTTATACTATGTGCAGCATTTTTAGACTTAAGATTTATACATCAAACCTAATTTGAAAATTAAAGTCCATAAAGATTGGGGGAAATTTAATTGTAAAATTAGAATGGACAGCAAAGCCAATATACTCTTGAGGACTTTTGTAAGTGGTTAGAACAGTACAACATTCAAAGATAACCTTTCTGGTTTGCATAATTAGTGCCTTACATTTAATATTTTTAAAAGTATTCTAAGTGTTCCAAATGTATATTCAAGTTGTTTCTTTCTCTTTTTTTAAAAAAAACATATTTTATTGATTTTTTACAGAGAGGAAGGGAGAGGGAGAGAGAGTTAGAAACATCGATGAGAGAGAAACATCGATCAGCTGCCTCCTGCACACCCACCACCTGGGGATGTGCCCGCAACCAAGGTACATGCCCTTGACCGGAATCGAACCCGGGACCCTCCAGTCCGCAGGCTAACGCTCTATCCACTGAGCCACACCGGCCAGGGCATCAAGTTGTTTCTTATTTGTACAATTTTCTAATAAACTTAGAAAAGAATATATTTTTTGAGGTATGGAAATAGTGAGTGTGTGCTTTGTTCAGTCTCCCTAGTATTTAGCACCATACAGAACCACAAAAAGTGTTAGAGTCTTCCTTTAATAAATATCATACAACATCTACACTTCAGTTTTCAGAGAATAAAACCAAAGACCATATATTATCCTCCAGCTCACTTGAAACAACTAATAATTGTATATCACTAACAATCAAGTTTCAAATAGACCTCTTAACCTATGGTGCTGGAGCATACAAAGTTATTGTATCTGAGAATTTAAGGGGCATGTTAACTAATGATTTCCTTACATTTCATAAATTCAGTTCCTGAAAGATCAGAGAACAGAAATGCCTTCTTTAAACTATGATTTAATTTTATGTATTCAACAGCACTGAAATAATCATGCAAGAAATACTTGTACATTGATGGCAAAAACAGGTACGATTTCCATAATAAAATCCCTCCTATAATTACAAAAAACTTTGTTTTCTTTTCTTAAAAAATAAAAGTCATCCAACTGATTATTTCCTCTTTTAACAAGAATGCCAAGAAGCTCAGAACTGCCTGGCTGGTGTGGCTCAATGGCTGAGCACTGACCTATGAACCAGGAGGTTATGGTTCGATTCCCAGGCCAGGCACATGCCCAGGTTGTTGGTTCAATCCCCAGTGTGGGGAGTGCAGGAGACAGCCAATCAATAATTATCTCTCATCACTGATGTTTCTAACTCTCTCTCCCTCTCTCTTAACTATCTGAAATCAATAAAAATACATATTTTTAAAAAATAAGCTCAGAACTAAATTAACTGATTATTTAAAAAGAACTAATATCCCAGTTGTAGTTCTTCTTTTCTAATTTTTTTCCTGATTTGACTTATTTTCGCATCTAATTTATAGCCTCCATTTTTTCCTCCTGTATTTTCACATCAATATCTCAGCCTAATGTAAAATAAAGTTTTCCAAAAGCAATCATTCCAGTAATATGAGCTCTCTTAAAAGTAACATAAAATTTAAATGAGTCAATTTGAAATATATCTTTGCAGTACAAAAACTATTTTATTGCATATCCCTCATGACACATGCAACTATTGTACTAAAATAGGATTCAGTGTGTGTTTTTTTAAAATTAGCAAATGGCTGTATCACAACAAAACCTATGGGACTGCTAGATAAAAGAATTTTGAAAAGAAAACTTGTCAGGCACAGGCATGCAGGTGGGAAGATTGCTGGGTTCAGAACTGTGGAACCCCCAGAGTATTACAGGTGATTCTTAAAAGAGAATTCTCATCCTGATGGAAGAGAACTAGGTTAATTGAGAACCACAACTGTCAACATGAGTTCAATTAGTACTGCAGATGGTTCTGCTTCAGTGAAGCTGGAAAATACTACAGAAATTTGCAGTATTTGCAGCACTACCAACAGATGCCCCTGATAAAGGGTATGCTGTTCCTAATGTGGATCTACCACCTCTGTATTTGAGATTTCGATCTGGACCTCTTCAAGTCAAAGGTAATTCAGGTGGTTTAGTTATAAGCAAGAACTATAAGATAAGCTACATGGAGAGTGGCAACCTTGCTAGTAAAAATTCTCAAACATAAAACTTCTAGTAACCAAAAACCAACAAGGGCAATTATCTCTTAACTTCTTAAATATGGTAACAAAGTAATGTAAACTTCTAAACTTCAATTGAACTATAAACAGTTGAGGTCCCAATTTAGTAAATGGAACAATTAAGGATACCTGACTTTTTGTTCTGGTTATATAACACTAGTGGCCCAGTGCAAATTCATGTACATTGAAAGGAAATTAATTAGAAGAAATATTTTAATATTGCTATTCGCCTTTTCTCTATAATAGAAGTGTCAATCAAATTCACGACGATGACAGATTGAAACACACGCATGCGATTGGCACCAGCGAGCTTTATATGTATTAGGCATGCGCGAGTCAACTTAGCCTTTTATATAGAATAAACTTACTAAATTAGCCTGCTTTCTGATTTAGCTAAAGTTTTTCCAGCCCAGTGAAGCACCCAAACTTCTCTTTCAGGTAACTGTCAGCAACACAGCAGTAAATATCAACACAAAGCACATTATTATTGTAAATCATGCAGGGCGAACAAAGGGTAAAATAACTGCAGCAGTGTTTGACTATATTCTGCGCAGTGAGAAAACCTGAAGTCATTTTCAAGGTCCACCATTTCTTACTTATTTTCAGTCGGGTCAATATTCTAAGCTTTCTTAATCTGTTTTCTGGCTAATGAAAAGAAAATAGGATTCCACCGAGTCTCCTATCTACCTACTCCAGGACTTCTGTGAGGATCAAATGAGATGAGGCATGGGAAAATGCTTCATAGACATTTGGTTAAAGTGTGAAATGTTTCCACCTGGCTATAAAGCAAGTCATGTTCCTGGGCTGAAGAAACTGCAAAGAGGCTAGTCGTCGTTAGGAAGAGGAAGGCGGGCGTTGCTATGTGACGTCATTACCCAGACAGTTGGACACTTAGTATATTAGCCTTTTAGATATATAGACTAGAGGCCCGGTGCATGAAAATTCATGCACTGGAGGGGGGGGTCCCTCAGCCCAGCCTGCCCCCTCTCACAGTCCAGGAGCCCTCAGGGGTGGGAGGCGACCTGGCGATCAGGGGAAGGCAAAGCCCTATCACACCTCTGTTGCTGCCACTGCCAGCAGCACAAGCCTCGGCCGGCCCTGGATACCTGAGCATTGGAGGCCCTAAGCAGCTGGGCAGCCGCCATCTGAGGCTTGCCTGTGCCTTGGGCCAGCCCTGGGCAGCTGGGCAGCTGCCATCCAAGGCTTGCCAGTGCCTCGGGCCGGCCCTGGACGGCTGGGGGTGCTGAGGGGACTGTGGGACTCCGGAGGCAAACGCGCGGGGCTGAGGGGACTGGGTGCTGCCATCTTGTGGCTGTGGGCGCCGCCATCTTTGAGGGCGTGGCAGTCAATTAGCATATTCTCTTATTGGCTATGGGTGTCGCCATCTTTGAGGGCGGGACAGTCAATTAGCATATTCCCTCTTTATTAGATAGGACACTAGATATATGACTTAGGTAAATAACCTCCCTGGACCTCAGATTTATTTTGTTTGAACTGTCCATACTAATCTGATGATACGATTAGATGAGAGGAGTATTTGAATGTATCTGAGCATTTAACACTATACAAGATTAAAGTGTAAAATAAAGTGACTGCAAATGGGCACAAATCATTTTGGGGTGATGAAAATGTTCTACAATTAAAGTGTGGTGATAGTTGCATTACTCTATAAACTGATTAAAATCATTGAATTATACACTTAAAAACAAGTGCATTTTATGGGCTGCAAATTATATCTCAATAAAGCTGTTTTTTAAAAGGAATATTATCAGCCTATAAAGGATCCTTGATTACTATCATTTGTTAACTCTTTCTCTACTTCCTGACCTTCCTGATAGGCTTCAGACCAGTACATTCCCTTAAATAATTGTTGCTCCCCACCTTCTGCTTAAACCACCTGTTTTCCTATCAGAAACAACTGGGAGAGAAAGAAAACTAAGGTCTCACATCATCTTATATAAAAAAAGCCTAATGTGCGAGTTCAACCACTCGCTATGATGTGCGCTGACCACCAGGGGGCAGCGCGGAACATAGTGGGGGTCGGCGACGCAGCGCTGACAGTGGGTGGCAGTGGAGGCACTGCCAGCCCCGATGTGCCCCAATGAGAGCAGGACTGCGGCGGGATGGTGTAGCAAGTGAGCGGGTGGCGCCAGGCCAAGGTGGATGCGAGCGGGGGCCTGATCGCCCTGCCAATCACCCCGCAGACGGCAACCAGCAGCGGCGGCAGGGGGTGGGGCCACTGCCCAGCTCTCAGGCACTGAGGGAGCCAGGTGGGGGGCCCAGCCCCAACCCATCGCCTTGCAGATAGCTACCAGCAGCTGGCAGGTCCTGATCGCCTGATCGGGGCCATGCCCGGGGCTGGGTGTTGGCGACCGACCTCCCACAGTGCCCAGGCAGGGGGCTGCAACCTCTCACCAGCTACCCGGGGGCACGGGTGATGGGGACAGAGGTGCGGTGGGAAGATGGGGTGTCCGCCGAGCTCACTCTCACTCCCCCTGCTACCCTCCCCCAGGATGCCAGGGCTTGCACGGCGGGGAAACCCCCCTGCTCAGGTGCTGGGCGCCCATGAGGAACCTGCCCAGCACCCACGCGGCCTCTTCCGGGTGAGCCGGGCTGCAGCCGCCAAGACCACAGGGGCTGGTTGGGCTCTCCATGGGTTTACACAGAAGCCAGTCTACGAAGCCGGCTGGGAGAGAGCGCACTGCCTACCCGGCTTCCTTGCAGCACTGCTGGGTGGCCCAGAGGCCCATGCTGTGGCCCGGCCCATGGTGTCCGGCTGTGCTCACCGCATCTCCAGATGTGGACTCAAACACCATGACTCAGGCAGAAGGGGTGCGGGCAGGGCCTGGGAGCCCAGGTGCTTCCCAGGGCCCAGAGGTCAGCTGGGACCTGCCCTTACACACCAGACGCTCGCGCTTCGATTGCCGGCCAGGCCTAGGGACCGCACCCGTGCATGAATTTTGTGCACCGGACCTCTAGTTTAAATAATATGGTGCTATTCAAAAGATAAAGGATATGAATGGAACAAATATTACAGTCTCTCAGGATCTCATATAATGAACTTGAACAACACTACAATAAACTAAACCTAACAGATAAGTATAGAACACTCCACTCATCAACAGCAGAATATACATTCTTCTCAAGTGCACATGTAACATTCTCCAGGAAAAATTATATGTTAGGCCCTAAAACAAGTCTAAATAAGTTTAAAAGGATTGAAATCATACAAAGTTTGTTCTCAGATCACGATGGGATGAAATTAGAAGAGAAGAAAAATTGGGAAATTCACAAATATGTGGAAATTAAACTATACACTCCTAAATAACCAACTGGTCAAAGAAGAAATCACAAGGGAAATTAGAAAGTCCTATCAAATAATAAAAACAAAACACTATACTAAACCTTATCAGATCAATTAAAGCAGTGCTTAAAGGAAAACTTCCTATTAATAAAAGCCTAATATGATAAGTGTCCAGTGGCCGTTCAACCAAAGTGTAATATGCTAATGATATGCAAAGGCCGCTCAACCACTCGCTATGATGTGCACTGACCACCAGGGGGCAGACAGTCGACCGGTTGACCAGTCGCTATGGCATGCACTGACCACCAGAAGGCAGATGCTTCGACTGGTAGATTAGCTTGTTGCTGGGGTCCGGCCGATTGGGACTGAGCAAGATGGGCCGGACATGCCCTGGAGCCCTCCCAAGATCCCTCCCCACTGGCCAATCCCCGCGTCCCTCGCCAGCCCCGATTGTGCACCAGTGGGGTCCCTTGGCCTGGCCTGCGCCCTCTCGCAATCCGGGATCCCTCTGGGGATGTCAGAGAGCCGGTTTCAGCCCGATCCTGCAGACCAGGCCGAGGGATCCCACTGGTACACGAATTTGTGCACTGGGCCTCTAGTCTATACTAATAAAAGGGTAATATGTTAATTATACTGGGTCAACCGGGACATCTTCCGGTCATCTGGTCCTCCTTCTGGACAAAGCCATCATGGTGGGGACCAAGGCAGAGATGGTTAGGGGCAATCAGGCCTGCAGAGGAGCAGTTAGAGGCAATCAGGCCGGCAGGGGAGGGTGGTAAGGGGCGATCAGGCCGGCAGGGGAGGGTGGTTAGGGGTGATCAGGCTGGCAGGCAGAGGGATGTCTAACTGCCATCCCCCGAGGGGTCCCGGATTGGAGAAGGTGCAGGCCGGGCTGAGGGACCATCCCCTCTGTGCACAAATTTTGTGCACTGGGCCTCTAGTATAACTATAAACACTGATATTAAACAAAGAGAAAGACCTGAAATAATAAAGATTAGAATAGAAATAAATAAAATAGAGAATCTATATATATAAAAGCCTAAGCGACTGGCCAACCGGCCAGTAGCTATAACGCACAATGACCACCAGGGGGCAGACGCTCAATGCACAGACATGGAAACAGGGAACGGACTGATGAATCTCAGAGGGAAGGGAGGAGGGGGGAGGGCGGGAAGAGATTAACCAAAGATCTGATATGCATACTAGAGGCCCGGTGCAGATTCGTGCACCAGTGGGGTCCCTCAGCCTGGCCTGCGGGGATTGGCGGAAACTGGCTCTCTGATATCCCCCAAGGGGTCCCGGATTGCGAGAGGGCGCAGGCCAGGCCAAGGGACCCGGGCCTCTAGTAGAAAAATAATAGAGAAAATAAACAATACCAAAAATTGGTTCTTAGAAAAGACAGGAAAATTGACAAACCTTTGTTACAATGACCAAGGAAGACTCAAATTACTGGGGACAACAGAAATAAAATTGGTTATAAGGGAATACAATAAAAAAAAAAAAACCTGTATGCCAACAAGTTAAATAATCTAAATGAGCATAGTTCCTAAAAACACACAAAATTATGTTATTTTAAATTTTAAAACAGTTTAAAGTGGTGTTTGGAACCTGTTAACAATGTTTTCTTCAATGAGAAAGTCTGAAGAGGTCACAAGGCAGGGAAACAAAAATGTACATCTGGAAATCAAAACCAGCAGTAACAAAATATCAGGTCCCAATACATAATTTTGCACAGAAAGACCTTTGCCCCAAAATTTGTCATGAGACTTCTATGGCCTTCAGATTTAAAATGATGTAGTAAAAAACATGGAAGCAAAGATAATTCCATACTATTTTTGCTTTTTTCATCATCTTTATATTATTTCAATTTCTCATACTCATGTTTCATAATCGCTCTCAACTAGGCCCTCAAAGTTTCCCAGAAATTTTACTATCTTTCTCTTTCCTATTCCTTACAACTATTTCACGGAGTCTATGACTCTCCCTCCTAATTTCCATTACACAAATGACTTGTCTTACTAGACAAAGATTAAAAACAGAAGACTAAAAATCAGAGAGAAATTGAGATACGTTGGTTAGATCATTTCTTTCTGCCGGTGGACACCGCCGAGTAAGCAACATTGAAGTTTCTCCTCCCAAAGTCATCATGTGTAAGTCAATCTTCCAAAGAGTTGGAATAGCTGGGGAAGCTCTTTATTGGAGGTTTGAGCTTTGAAACAACAGATGAGAGTCTGAGGAGCCATTTTGAGCAAGGGAGAACACTCACTATGTGGTGATGGGTGATCCAAACACCAAGCACTCCAGAGGCTCTGGGTTTGTCACGTGTGCCTCTGTGGAGGAGATGGATGCAGCCATGAATACAAGGCTACACAAAGTGGATGGGAGATCTATGAAACCAGAGAGGGCTGTCTTAAAAGTAGGTTCTCAAAGACATGGTGCCCACTTAACTGTGAAAAAGACTTTTGTCAGTAGTATTAAAGAAGACACTGAAGAACATCACCTAAGAGATTATTTTGAACAGTATTGGGCAAAGCAAAGTGGCTGAAATCACAACTAACTGAGGCTGAGGCAAAAAAAGAGAGGTTTTGCTTTTGTAACCTTTGATGACCATGCCTCTGTAGACAAGACTGTCATTCAGAAATACCATACTAGCCAAAACCGGTTTGGCTCAGTGGATAGAGCGTCGGCCTGAGGACTCAAGGGTCCCAGGTTCGATTCCGGTCAAGGGCATGTACCTTGGTTGCGGGCACATCCCCAGTAGGGGGTGTGCAAGAGGCAGCTGATTGATGTTTCTAACTCTCTATCCCTCTCTCTTCCTCTCTGTAAAAAATCAATAAAATATATTTAAAAAAAAAAAGAAAGAAATACCATACTATATCAAGGGTGGGGGGGAGATAACATATGTAATACTTTCAACAATAAAGATTTAATATTTTTTAAAGAAATACCATACTGTGAATGGCCACAAGTGTGAAGTAAGGAAAGCTTTATTTAAGCAAGAGATGGCCAGTGCTTCATTCAGCCAAAAAGGTTCAAGTGGTTCTGGAAACTTCAGAGGTGATCATGGGAGAGGTTTTGGTGGAAATGACTACTTTTGTCATGGAGGAAACTTCAGTAGTTAAGATGGCTTTGGTAGTAGCCATGGTGGTGGTGGATATGGTGGCAGTGGGGATGGCTACAATGGTTTTGGTAATGATGGAAGCAATTTTGGAGGTGGCATAAGCTTACAATGATTTTGGCAATTACAACAATCAATCTCAAATTTTGGACCTATGAAAGGAGGAAACTTTGGAGGCAGAAGCTCTGGCTCCTATGGTAATGGAGGCCAATACTTTGCCAAACCATAAAACTATGGTGGCTATGGCAGTTCCAGCAGCAGCAGTAGCTATATGGCAGTGGCAGAAGGTTTTAATTACTTCAAGAAACAAAGCTTAGCAGGAGAGGAGAGCTGGAGAAGTGACAGGGAAGCTACAGGTTACAACAGATTTGTGAACTCAGCCTAGCACAGTGGTGGCAGGACCTAGCTACTACAAAGAAAACATCCTATATAATAAAAGGCTAACATGCAAATAGACTTAACAGCGGAACGACTGGTCGCTATGACACACACTGACCACCAGGGGGGAGATGCTCAATGCAGGAGCTGCTCCCTGGTGGTCAGTGTGCTCCCACACACTCAGCCAGAAGCCCTAAGCCGAGCTCATGGCTGGTGAGCAAAGCGGTGGTGGCAAGAGCCTTTCCTGCCTCTGTGGCAGCACTAATGTGCTACCCGCGAGGAGAGGGCCTAAGCCATCAGTCGGACATCCCCCAAGGGCTCCCGGACTGCAAGAGGGCACAGGCCAGGCTGAGGGACCCCCGCCCCACCCGAGTGCACGAATTTCATGCACCGGGCCTCTAGTGTTTTATTTATTTTTATTTATTTTTAAATATATTTTATTGCTTTTTTTTTTTTTTTTTACAGAGAGGAAGGGAGAGGGATAGAGAGTTAGAAACATCAATAGGAGAGAAACATCGATCAGCTGCCTCCTGCACACCTCCTACTGGGGATGTGCCCGCAACCAAGGTACATGCCCTTGACCTGAATCGAACCTGGGACCTTTCAGTCCTCAGGCCAACACTCTATCCACTGAGCTAAACCAGTTAGGGCAGGGCCTCTAGTGTTTTAGATAATTCTCATGTGAATGTGTAAAAAAAACTCGAGGACTGTATTTGTGACTAACTGTATAACAGGTTATTTTACTTTCTGTTCTGTGGAAAGTGGAAAGAATTCCAACAAAGGTTTTTAATGTAGATTTTTTTTTGTACCCATGCTGTTGACTGCTAAATGTAATAGTCTGATCATGACACTGAATAAATGTGTCTTAAAAAAAAAGTCAGAAAGAAATCCTCTCATCAACCATCAACTTTCATAGTACTAACATCTGCATCCATTCTCTTCTTTCCCCTTATTATAAAAGAAAAAGTATCTTTTTCTATCAAAGAATAAGTATGCCCATTTTGCTCTTTTCCTAGACCTTACTGACTCCTCTCCAGCAACTTCAACTTCAGCCTCTCTAATGAATCCTATCAGCATTCAAACATATTCTTTTTAAAAAAGAAAGTCTTGACCCTGTATTTCTCTCCAGCTACCACTCACTCTTTATCTTCTCTATTCTTGTTCATGGCTAAGCTTCTCAAGAGGACTCACTCTAAAGATTCTGAGCCTTTTTAATTCTCAGCATTATATTATGAGGTTAACCCATGTTCATTTATTTTCACTGTTGTGAATCCACACAATTAACTTATCTATTCTCTAATAGATATTTAGGTAGTTTCATTTCTCTGCTACTGCAAACAATGCTGTAATGATCCCTTTTATACATATCTCTTTGTACCAATGAGTGAGAGTTTTTCTAGAATAAACACCTACAGATGGAATTGCTAGGTTGCAGGGTAGGAGCATCTTCAATTTTAGTAGATATAGACAAACTGCTTTCCAAAATATATCCAATCACTATTCAACACTCTACTGTTTTCAACTTCCCACACTCCACCCCTTTGCCAAGATCTTTAGTGATTTGCAAGTTGTTAAAGCTGACAGACATTCTATCATTTTAGTTGACCTACCATTCAACACATTCAGCCACTAAGTTCCTTAATACAATACTTCTGACTTCTGTAACACTGGTCTTCCCAATTTTACCAGTAATTCTGGCTCTTCTCCTTCAACCTATCAGATTTCTTAAAAGTTGATGCTCCTCTGTGCTCAGCCATGGGTCTTATTCTGATTCAGTCTACATTCTCTCCCACAATTTCATTGCTTGAAATACCATCTATATGCCTAGAATCCAAATACCTAAATATTCTCCACATCAGATCTTTCTCTTTTGAGATACAGACTGTATATCTAAGGACGTTGATCATGTCCTTTGAGGAATCTCAATTTTAATACATCCAAAATTGATTTCTTGATGTTTTCCCCTGCCTCCACCAACTACTAATCCAGTGATCCTCTCCTACCAAGCAACTGCTCTTGCTGAATCCTCCCTTCAACCTCTCTCCATATCCAATCCATAATTACAGCCTCCAAAATATATTTTTAATTAATCTGTTCACTTCTTTCTCCACATCCACTGTTCAAAACAAGCCATCATTTTATCTCCAACTTGGGAATGCTACAGCCTTCTAATTAAGGCTCCTAGTTCCCCTGGTCTCTCTCTACTCCACATTTCATACTACAGCCAAAGTGATGTCTTTAAAACACAAACCAGATCATGTCATCTAACCCCTGCTTTAAATTTTTTAATAAGCTTTCCACTTGCCTTAGGATAAACTTTAAGGTCCTTAACATGGCCTACAGAGCCCTGATCTGACTTTCTACCTGATCTGATTCCTGCCTATTTCATCAGATTCAAATTATATCTTACAACTCTTCCCTCCCAATTCCCACCAGGGGCCTTTTAGGGGCTTCTTGAACTTGTGATGCTCTTTCCAGCTTCAGAAAATTGATGCATACATTCCCTTTTCCTTCAGAATACTTGATCACAATTAAGTATATATTTATTTTTATGTTCATTAATATTTCCTCTCTCACTAGACAATAACCAGGAAATGTGTTTGTTTTGTTCAGCATTGCATATCTATACAATAACCTAGTAGACAATCACCTGAATGAGTAAACTAATGAATTTCACAGCATGGTTAGAAAGAAGACATTATCGCACTTACTAGGAAATAATACCCAGAGATCATGGTATTATTTACCTAATATCACAAAATACTGATATTTCACAATAAAAATAATCAGTACTTCATATTACATTAAAATCAGACACCATGTGCAAAAATTTAGCACTGTAACATTTGCATTTAATTATTTCAGATAGGCCAGAACTGAAATATTTATTTGTCAAGCTCTACAACTTTTCCTTTAACTATAATTCAATTCACTTCCTCCATGAAGCTTCTCGGATAAAGAAAACCTTTATTTCCTCATCTTAGAAGCCAAACAGTATTACAAGTAATGCTTATCATGTAGTTAAGCAGTTATTCCATTGTTCAATAAATAATTTGAAACAGTATTTGCCAGACTGATTACCGATAAACTAGTATGTTCTTTTAAAAATACTAGACAATGTAAAACCTCAATTCAAGGAAAGAAATGTTTATTATATACACAAATGCTCACACTTAAGGGTAAGTCTAAGAATATATGAATATTCATATTACATGTAACCAGCTGACTCCCTTTAGACAATATTTCTCTCAGTAATACTAAATACTCTTTCCTCTTGTTGTCCTACAGTTATATACCATGTACCTATTTCAGAACCAAAACCAAATCAAATTATACTTCTTTCCTTAATATTTTAGAAATGTGTAAACCAAATTTAACTAGTGTAAACTTACCTCAAAAATTGTTGCTATCAAACTTTAAAAGCGTATGAACAACAAAAAATCAAACTGATAAGCCTATTTTCATCTTCAAAGATAAATAAATGCACATAGAAAATGGTTAAAAGTAAAAATTTACAGTTCTTTTTATAAAAAAAATCAATCTTTTGATTCAGATTATTTTATTTTTTAAAATATATTTTATTGATTTCGGAGAGGAAGGGTGAGGGAGAAAGAGATAGAAACATCAACGATGTGAGAGAATGATTGGCTACCTCCTGCACGACCCCCACTGGGGACTGAGCCCGCAACCCAGGCATGTGCCCTTGGCCTGAATCGAACCTGGGACCTTTCAGTCTGCAAGCTGACGCTCTATCCATTGAGCCAAACCAGCTAGGGCACAGATTATTTTAAAGCATACAAATATCTAAAACATACAAAGGCATCTTACTGGAAACTTCTGTGATGTATGCATTGGTAATTACTTTTACATTTTTATAAAACAGAGCTAAGAGAATCTTATGCAATAAAAGGATTTCAAGCTGTCTACAGTTCAATTCTTACCTATTTTTATAAAGCCTTCAGGATTTATCTGAGCCTGAAAATAACCTACATACATTCAGATCCAGATTTTTACTCAAATTGGCCCTGCTACTTAGTAGTCCCTTACTTCTTCCCATTTCTAAATTCATCTATTTCAAAGCTAACCACATATACCTGCTTCCAAAAAACCCTCCATGCTTCCTCTGACTTCTTACTATAATGTTAATAAAAATATGTAAATATAAAATTAGGTAGGAACTCATTATGTTTATAGCTCTTACATAACAGTAAAACTAAAACAACTTTAAAATCTAAATATAAAACAAAATTTTAAGTAACATGAATGTAACAGATTGTGTTGATTTACAGAAACTAGACCAATGACATATTCAATCCTGGAAATATGTAGTCTCAAATCTGGTTCTATATTTTTAAACCACTTCTGTAACTTGACTTCAATAATACTAATACAGAAAATGCTTATAAATATGTTATACAAAATGGACTTAATAACTGTGCTTATTTGTTAGTTTGGGAAATACAACTTTATACACCAGACCAACTAGTAGTCCTTAAGTGTCTATGTTAAAGAGGTCTCACTTGCTAACTTGTTCATTTGTGGCAATCTTGTTCATTTGTGGTTTCCTACCTTATCAAAGTCTACATTAAATACATATAAAGTATATAAACCACTGCTGAAGTTGGAAACACAACACCCATACTGCAAATTGTTTTGTGTTGATGAATTACAAAGATGGGGTCCACCAGAAAGGTGAAAATATGCCAGAGTTCTTTCAGGTTTGGCCTGCCTATACTAACACATACTATGACATGGTCCAATTTTACCCTCCAACTTTCCCTTCTGAGCCACTGCAATATCATCTTAGTACAAGGGACTATAGCTTGGCACAAACACAATAAACAAAATCTAAACACAGCAACAAACTCCCAAGGGAGTATTTCGCTATAAAGCAGTCCCTAAGAAGTTACATAAAACTCATTAATGTCTAAGTATCCCCAGGTAGAAGAATACTACAGAAAATGGAACACTACTAAGGAGTTTAAAGTAACAAAATCAGATTTGCAGTTTCGAGGGAAAAATCATTCTGGTACAGGGTATAGTAGATCAGACTGGCAATAAGGAAACAAATGAGAAGATTGTTGCAATAATCAAGGTGAGAGTTGAAAGCTTTGGATTAAGGCAGCAAATGCAGAGAAAGGTTTGGATTCAAAGATGTTAAGGAAGTAGAATCTTGGGAAAGCCAGATGTGAGAAGTAAAATAGAGGAGTCAAGGACAACTTGCATGTTTCTAGGAAAAGTGATGATAGTGGTACATTCTCCAAGACAAGAAAAAGAGCAGAACTGAGGGTGAGGGGATTGAGAAGTGGCAGAATAGTTAATCTGTACATAATGAACATTATAGGGACTATCTGACCAGCTTCTGGCTTCACTTCACCCAGATTTTCTGGAAATTCTCTCCCCCATTTACATAATTGTATTAAAGGCAACCATGTTACAATGTAACCTATAGTGTGATCCTCCCTTTTAGGGTAGACCTGGTCAAGTCTGATTCCCTAACTAAAGCTAGGCTAATGCCCAGATCCCACCTGTTTGTGTATGTGTATTTGTGTGTATACTGTACATGCATGTGTATCTACAATAAAACAAAAACCCACAACAACTACCACAGTAAATAGGGGCATTATAACTAACTGTTCAACCCTAAGGCAATCCTCAGACCCAAATGTCCACGAAGGCCCATTTGACCTGCTAAAACAGTAGTCAACAAACTTTTTTAAAGCCTCCTAGTAAATATTTTAGGCTTTGTAGGCCATATAGTCACAACTACTCAACTCTGCCTTTGCAGCAGCAAAAGCAGCTACAGATAATATATAAACAAATAGTTGTATTTATGAACATTGAAATGTGATCTTCCAAAAAAGTATTTCCTATAATTTTCACATGCCACAAAATATTCTTTTGATTTTCCCCACCATTTAAAAATGTAAAACCATTCTTAGCTCACAGGCCATACAAAAGCACACAGCACTATGTCAACTAACCATAGTTTGCCGCCTTGTAATAAGGCGACATAGATCTGTCCTCCCCTAACACTCCTTCCAACTGTTCTATTAGTGGTAATCTTAATCTAAGACAAAAATCTTCCCAGTGGACAGAACTGAAAAATCTTCATTTGGCTAAAAAACTCACTCCATTTTCAAGGAAGACAACAAATGTAGGCCCCTATAATTTGCTGGTTGTATCATTTACCTTATACCATACCTGTCTAGTAAGATATGGTGTTAAGTTTTGCAACAATATCTTCCTCTGCCCTCCTCTCATAAAAGTTTTAGTTATTTTGTTTCCCAACCACTGTGTATCAGTTATGTTAAGGATGATTAAATTTAGTTTTTAGAAACAATTTTCAGACATGTGACAAAGCATATCTAGGCCTGATTAACAAAAGATCTCACCTTTAGAACCTGAACTCAGAGAACAATGACCTATGGATGTTATAGCCAGATGTGAATTTGGGTAGTCTCCTTAGAAGAGATAAGGTTGTTTGCTGATATATATAAATTATGTTTTTAAAATATTTAATATGGGAAAACGTAGGACTAAATAGCCATGGGATGAATGAGGTGGCCCAACTAAGTTTATCTCTTCTTTTTTATTATTGATTTTAGAGAGAGAAGAAGGGAAGGAGGAAAGGAGAGAAGAATATTGATTTGTTCTACTTATTTATGCATTCACTGGTTGAGTCTTGTATGTGCCCTCATCAGGGATGGAACCCACAACCTTGGCGTATCAGGATGACACTCTAATCAACTGAGCCTACCCAGCCAGGGCCCCAAATATGTTTTTTGTTTGTTTGTTTAATATATTTTTATTGATTTCAGAGGGGAAGGGAGAAGAAGAGGGAGAGATAGAAACATCAATGATGAGAGAGAATCATTGATCAGCTGCCTCCTGCATGCCCCCCACTAGGGATTGCGCCAGCAACCCTGGCATGTGTCCCTGACCGGAATCGAACCCGGGACCCTAAGTCCGCAGGCCGACACTCTCCACTGAGCCAGACCCACTAGGGCCCAACTATGTTTTAAGAGTACCCTTTACTGCACTTCTCTCTGGGATAGTGCAGCTAGAGCATCTTAATACAATGTTGCCCCTCAGCCAAAGTTATGGTCTAGAGATGGACACATAATCTAATGAGTCCCCTTTCCTAGGTCAGTCTCTCTCTGATAGCAGAAGATACAAGATTTCAAATTCAGAAGATATTAGTGTTAAAGTTGGTCTGCAGCAAGAGAACTAGCTGAATATACAAAGAACCCCTCCATCCAGCTGTTCCTGAGTTCTAGAATTTGTAGGATACCCAGTATGTTTCCAATAAATTATTTTGGCTTAAGGTAAGTATATGCTACTTTCCTAAATAAAACAAAGTGCCTATTAGACAAACTAAAGGGGGATATTCAGTTGGATGAAAGAGTTCTGGTGCCCACAAAACACTTAGAGATGATAGCTACGCAATACAAATGGATGATATTACCCAGAAGAGTGAAGAAGAAATGACAAGGCTAAAATCCAGAATACCAATCTCAAAGGATTACCAAGAATTAAAAATCTGCAAAGAAGCAGTTAGTAGGTAGAAAGGTAGTAAATGAACAGTTATCAAAATAAGGAAGAAAACAGTATCAAGGATCAAATGATTAACTATCAAGTACAAAAAGAGGTAGTAAACAATGATTACACAAGTTGGCAATATAAAAGACACAAGTGGCCTTGGTAAGAGCAATTTCACTGGCATGATATAATGAGAAGCCAGGCTGAAGGTGCACACTACCTACAAAGTATTCTTGCCATTAAAAAAGTATCAAGCGTGATAGTCTAGCCAGGGTTGCTAAATGGTTAGAGCCTCAGTCAGAGCACCAAAGGGTCTCGGGTTCCATTCCTGGTCAAGAGCGTGTACCTCAGTTGCAGGTTTGATCCCTGGCCCTAGTCAAGGCAAGTTCGGGAGGCAACCAATCAATGTGGCTCTCTCACATCTCTCTCTCTTTTCTTCCCCATCCATCCCTTCCTTCCACTCTCTCTAAAAAGCAATGGAAAAAATAGTCTCAGGTGAGGAGGAAAAAATAATTTCAAGCCTGAATCAAATCAAGCTCCTAAATGTAACTACTAATTTAGAGGAAAAACAGGGGCAAAGAAACATGTATAATAACAATATGCTAATTAGACCAGACAGCTGGACAACCTCCCGGACAAAGCCGGGGCTGCGAGGGCCGAGCCCCTTGCACGAATTTCGTGCATTTGGGCCTCTAGCCAACTGTCCCTCCAACCGGTAGCTATGATGTGCACTGACCACCAGGGGGCAGATGCTCAATGCAGGAGCTGCCAAGCTGCAGTGACTTGGCAGTGGCAGTTCTCGGGTGAGGCACCCTGGAACCAGAGGAGGGAGCCTGATTCCTTGAAGGGCTGCGTGATTCCACCTTCGGCTGTGGGTAATGTTGCTGGGGCACTGTCAGCCCTGAATCTGGTTTACTGCACACTTGCATTTGCGTTCCATACCCTGTATGACAGCAACTTTGTAGAGTGCCCTCTCGCACTCTGGGACCCCCACAGGGGATGTCGGAGAGCCAGTTTCAGCCCGAACCCCGCAGGCCAGGCCGAGGGACTGTCTACTCTGCAGATGCCCTTCAAGCCACGGTGCCACCCCAGGTGCGGCTGGCCAGGGAGGGAACACGGGAGGTTGGCTCCAGGGCGGGTCTGGCCCATCTCACCCAGTCTCGCCCCACTGGCCACCTTCTAATTAATTTCCTTTCAATGTGCACAAATCCGTGCATCAGGTCACTAGTATTACATGAAACCACAGCAATGCAATCAGCACAATCCAGACTGTGAGAAATCTCATAGGGCAAAAACCTGGTTTCTTTAACAAACCAATTGTATGGGAACAATAACAAAAAGACAACAACCATAGAAAGAACGGGGGGGGGGGGGGGGGGGGGGAAGAGAAGGTTGAGACACATACATCCAATGTAATATAGTAATATAGTATGTCCCTTTATTTGGATTCTAACTCAAACTGTTAAAACAAAGCAAAGCCCAGCTGGTATGGCTCAGTGATTGAGTGTTGACCTATGAAACAAGAGGTCACAGTTCCATTCCCAGGCAGGGCACATGCCTAGGTTTCAGGCTCAGTCCCCGGTGGCAGCCTATCAATGATTCTCTCTCATCACTGATGTTTCTATCTCACTCTCCTTCTCCCTTCCTCTCTAAAAACAATAAAAACACACTTTTTTAAAAAAAGCAGAAACTATAATCAAGGAAATCTGAACACTGACTGGGTATGCAATGATAATAAGAAATTAGTGTTAATTTTTTAGTGAAATTTTATATTGGATTATTGTTTTAATCCTTATTTTTCAGAGATACATAATGAAATAGTGTAACAATTTTATTTTACTAGTGTGTCTTCCCTAATACATTGTGTCCCATGTCACCCAGCAGGCTATAGCCCCAGAGTTAACTGCCTAACAAATAATTAAGGGAGATACAAAGTGATACAGGATTCCAGGGAGGTAGGTCACAATTGGAGTAGAGTGAAGAATTAAGCATAACTTTAGGAAGGCAATGGTACTTGCCCTGGGCCTTAAAAGATGGTAAAATTTTAACAGGTAAGGAACGAGAGAAAAATGATATTCCTGATGGAAAAAATGAAAGCAATTGCAAAGAGGTGGGAAGGCCTGTCTATGCAGCGTATTCACCTGTACTCACCTCTCCATAAAACTGTCCCTACCCTAATGAGACATGAAAACAAAAACTCGAAGTGAAAAGTCATAACTCTCTAGGCAGCTCCAAATTGACAAAATCATGGGAGACCCATTCAGGCTCCAAGCAGCCACAGGAGGGAGTTCTTGTCCAGTCCTAGGACAGATCATGACAATATCTGGATAGCCAAACCATACCGGCTGTCTAGGGCAGTGGTCGGCAAACTCATTAGTCAACAGAGCCAAATATCAACAGTACAATGATTGAAATTTCTTTTGAGAGCCAAATTTTTTAAACTTAAACTATATAGGTAGGTACACATTGTTATTAACTTAATTAGGGTACTCCTAAGCTGGCCTTTGCTAAAAACTCAAGGGGCCAAAGAGCCGCATGTTGAAATTTCAATCGTTGTACTGTTGATATTTGGCTCTGTTGACTACTGAGTTTGCCGACCACTGGTCTAGGGCAATCTATTCTGTCAATCAATACCTGATTCCCACTCCCCCCACCCCACACACACACACTTTGGGAAAAGAATACATGGAGTTCTTTTACCTATCCTAGGAAATAATGATCAAAATGAGTAATTTAAAACAGTACCCACTAGAAGCCACCACCATGGCTCATTAGGGAGATAAAAGTTACATGAAATGCCTTTCCTCAGGTTACAGATTTTTTAATGATAGCTGATGAAGCAAATATATTTTAAATAAGATTTTTTTCTTCAAAAATAGACTAAGTAGTCCCAATATTAAAATATTTTTGGAATATTTTGGAAATGGATTCAGTGGTTCTAACATTTTCTACGTGCCAGTATCATTAAAATTCTCAGGATATGATGCCTGTGAAAAATGAACATCTAGACAAATAGGAATGTACATGATCAGCCAAAAAACTCAGTAATTGGAATGCTTATTACTGCCCTCTTCCATGTACTGGAGTATCACTTCAAATAACCAATATAAGTGGGTGTAGGGAGATACTAGAAGTAGGGATGCTTTTCTTAAACTAAAGTAAAAAGCAGCAAGGTAACAGGTCAGATTAGCTTTAAGCAGTTTTAAGTCACTGACTACACCTTATTTCACAATAACTGAGACTGGTATACACCTTCCCAGAAATCAAATGTAATTATTCCAACTTATAAGAAGAAATAGCCCTGGCTGGTTTGGCTCAGTGGATAGAGCATTGGCCTGAGGACTGAAGAGTCCCGGGTTCTATTCCGGCCAAGGGCACATACCCGAGTTTCAGGCTCGATCCCCAGTGTGGGGGTGTGCAGGAGGCAGCCGATCAATGATTCTCTCTCATCATTGATGTTTCTATCTCTCTCTCCCTCTCCCTTCCTCTCTGAAATCAATAAAAATATATTTTAAAACGTAAAATAAAAGACTATATAGATATATTTTAAGAAATGTGATGTGATATCTATCTCTTTAAAAAAAAAAGAAATAAAACAAGAAATGAGTAAAACATAATAATTGGGGGTTCAAAAACTGGGAAACCTTTATATTATATAGAAAAGATTTTGTGGTAAGATATCTGTAGAATAGAGCTAAAATAATAAAATTTAAGTCAATTTTTATAATTCACACTGTACTTCTGGGTCACTGCACAGGTGTGCCTTCATTACTTAAAAAATGCCTCTTTGATTTTCTGAAAAATACTACAAAGAAGACTCATATATTTTGGACTCTATTCTAAACCAGTAGATGGCCACAAAAGGAGAAATACCTGTTTTCTTTGTTCCTCTCAGGTACACATTCAACCATTACATTTACCTTAACTCTTCAAAAAAGGTAAGATACATTATTTTTAGAAGGCTTCATCTTCTGAAGCTGACAGTCACATTTTCCTCTACAAATACTGATCACTTGCTCATATAGCTTTCTTTAGATTACCTTTTTGTGAAATCATAGGTTGGCTATCACATTCAAATTCAATCTACTAATTGTATAAAATATTGGGGAGGATAGAGAGAGGTATAAATAAAGTTCTTGCTCTAAAGACACTACAACAGACCTATAAGAAAATTGCAATGCAAAGCAGAAAGTATCAGCTGTTACAAAAGGAGATACAATAACTCAAAGAGCACAGAAAAGAGAATGTATGTCATCTGACAAGTAGAAAGTGAATCTGAATGAAAATATTTTTATCTTTAAGCATTCTTAAGTACATAGCTTCACCAAAAGCACTGTAATCACCTTTATACCACAGAATTGTAGACACTTTCCAATTAACACAGCTAAGCTCCTTTTTTTTTTTTTAACCAAACAGTAAAAGCTGGGTCATTCACAGACATCCTATCTTGTCCCCATTTGACACAAAATTTTATTTAAAGTAAAATTTGCCTACTGTTCCTGTAGAGCTAACAAACACCAGTCATCAGCCTGCAAGCCACCACAGACTGAATAAAACTGCTGGTATTAAAAAAATAAAAATACATTGATTGCTTCCAGTAAGTTAACCCTAAATAATAACGAAAAACAAACTATTGAGAATTTTTTGTGTTTGGAAAGTGAAAAACGCAATGTTGAATAAGAAAAATTAACCTGAGAAATTTAAGAAGCCAGCTTTGTTAAAAACCAAGTGGCCACTTGCCAATACTTCTTTATGCACATATGACCAAAGATGATCCTAGGCAGATTCAGAGGCCACAAAGGATCTTTACCACATGCCAAATGAAGAAATTTCTCATAAATATTTCAATGTTCATAAGTTAAAGGGCAGTTAAGTAAAAGCAGCACTTCACAAAGCTTTGTAGAATGAATCTGGAAACAAAGCTTTGCGCTTTTAGCATCGAAGTCCTTAAAAAAACACACACCACCACACATTTCAAACGTGACGTTTACAAATACCCTATTCACACGAGCACCTAAGAGCTTCAGATCCCATCAAGAAAAATTCCGGTCACAGAGAAAGGGGCTGGCCCAAGTTTTAAAATCCCGTGGCCCCCACAGGAAAGGAACCCCACAATTCTGAATTGCAACTAAGTGCGAGAACCCTAAATCCGGGACTCGTCTTAGTCGGAACTCCGTACACCATCATTTCAGACCTGTCCTTCCCACTAGATAACAAATAACATCGCTGGTGAAAGAAACGGCGGTAAGGAGACTCCCCAAACTCCTCTACCCCACGATCCATCCATCCCTCGCGGAGTGGAAGGAACAGCAAAGTGGAAGGAACAAAGCACTGACGTCAATTACGAGATTAACCCCGGGCACAGGCAGCTGGAGGAAAAGGCCTCGCCATCCACATCCAAACACAGGCTACCGGGTAGCCCGCTAACAGGCACACTCAGAAGTTAGGGGGGGGGGGGGCTCAAGCACTACGCCCCCACATTCCCGTTTTTTGTTAACCCCCTCCGCGGCTCGAAGGCGGAATCTTTTCCGCCGCCCCCCCCCCTTTTTTTTTTTTTTGCAGAGGAGGAGGGTGACGGTGAGCAGGATCGCGAGAAGGGAAGCGAGAACTAGTTGGGTTATGATAGCCAGAACCTAGGCCTCTGTTCTCTTTGACCAGAAATGGCTTGAAATTGGATATTTTAAAAAAGTCACCACACAGTCGGCGGGGTTTCTGAGGGAAGCGACAGACTCAGGAACGAAAGGGGCCAGAGGAAACGGCGAAAGGGTGGATTTCTGGGAATTTTTGTTAGGATTAGGTTAGTGTATTTATTGACGTGGGGGGAAGGGAGTGGAACGCGAAGGTGAGAGACGAAGGCGGATGGAGCAGCCCGGGCCCGGAGGGTGTCCCCGAGCCCCCCGCCCCCCCCGCCCGACCCCGAGCCCCCGTCACCCGCCCCGCGCCCGCCCCTCCCCCGCGGCGCGGCCCGGCCCTCAGGCAGCCCCTCGGCTTCTCACCTCCAGTCCCGGCTCCGCTAGGCCCGAACCATCTCCCGGCGGCGGCGGCGGGACCCGGCCTGCACCTTCACCCGACGCGCATTCGAGCCCAGCCGGGGGGCGGCGACAGGCTGCCAAGGACGAGGGGCTCGGGGCGCCGAGGGCTCGCAAGGTCTCGAAAAGCGCCGGCGGAGGCGACGCACCTCACACGGAAGAGGCGGAGGTCCCGACCCGGCCCATGGCGGTCGGGCCCAGCCTGGGACGGCCGACAGCGGCGGCGGGGGCGGGCTGACGAGGACCGGGCGCCCGGATCTCCGCCCCGTCAGCTGGCGGCGGCGGAGACGACGGAGGCTCGACTCCCGCAGCCAGGACTGACTGACGCAGCGGCCGTGCCACCCATGTGACCAGGGCCCGGCGAGCGAGGCGTCACGTGACGGCGACGCGCCCCGCCCCGCCGGGGAAGCGGGGGGCGGCTGGCCGTGGGCGCTGCGGTGCCGGTGCCGGTGCCGAGGGCGGTGGCGTGCGCAGCTGTCGGGCCCGACGAACCCGGGCGGGCCCAGCGCCTGCCCCGGTGGCGGAGGCCCGAGCCCGGGCCCGGCGGCCGCGTTCGGAGGGCGGGGCGGGCAGGACCCGACCAGCACCCGGACACGCACCCTCCTGCGCGTAGCCGCTAGCGAGGTGCGGAGGGCGGCGCCGGGCCCGGCCGGATCTACCGGTTCTGGGGTTCAGGTGAAGGGCTCAGGCCATCTGCGCCCCCAAAGCCCCCAGACCGGCTTCCCGTGCTAACTTGAAGCCCGAGTCCAGGGCCCTCAACAGGTCCCGGGGAAAAGGCGGTCTGCGGGGACTGTACGCGGAGGGTGCTCACCACCTCGCTTGAACTTCTCCAGGAAGCTGAGACAGCCCCCTCACCCCCGTCATCTAAACATTTTCTGCCACTAAACCTATTCAGAATATAATTTTAAACACTTTTCCTTCACCTCAACGTCCTGCCAGTCAGGGCAAACTATAATTTAATTGGGAGTCAAATAATAGTTATGGACTAGACGGGGTTTTCAAAGGGTCTCATAGAAGCCAGTACAGTAATTGTCCAGAGATACTACCTCTGGCTCATAATTTGGAAAACACTTGGTGATCTGCCTCTCACCTGTTTTCTTTCCATGAAGGAGCCCCCTTGAAGCTGGTGTGTGTGTGTTTAACTTTCTACTAATTTTGAAACATTTTAAAGATTGTTTTTAATAAAAGTCAAGAGTTTTGTAATAAATTATTGTAAAGACTGTGCATATGAAAATGTTTCTATTAGCCCTAAAAGCTGGTAATTCGCCAGCATCTATACATATTTTTCCTTTCTGAATTACTTAACTGACTACTTATTATTTCTTTTAAGCTTCACTCTTTATATCTACATAGATTTCATCTATATATCTGTGTATAAAGAAATGTATTAATGCAAACTCAAAATAGAATCCTATATAATAAAAGGCTAATATGCAAATAGACCAAACGGGGAACAACTGATTGCTCTGACATGCACTGATCACCAGGTAGCGTGTGCAGAACATGGAGGATGTCAGCAGCAGGCGGCAGAGCTCGGAATATGGCTGGCCTCAGCCGCAGCAGAATGGTGGAGAAGGTAAGTGGGGCTCCAGACCAAGGCAGGACGCCGGTCGCTGTCATCAGGGTGAGCCTCTGTTGGTTACTGAAAATTCTTTGCTCCCACGTGCCGCGTCCTGCTGGGCACTCGCATCTGCTGCCAGCGCCGGAGCCACCGCTTGCACCTGATGCTGGTGCCCATCAGCAGGTGCAAGTGAGGCTGGTGGGGCTGCTGGCAGACAGGACCAGGGGCCACAGCAGGAGGAGCTGGGCAGGGGCACGGAGGATGGGCTGAGACCCACCCCTGTGCCCACCGCAGCCTCACGGCCCACAGTTCCTTTCAAGGTACACGAATTCGTGCACTGGACTCCTAGGCTATAATAATAAAAGCGTAATATGCTAATTAGACCAGACAGCCAAATGACCTTCTGAACATCCTTCCAGACGAAGCCGCAGCTGTAAGAGCCAAGGCAAGCCACCACGGCTGCGAGGACCGAGCCCCTTGCACAAATTTCATGCATTGGGCCTCTAGTCCTATATAATAAAAGGCTAATATGCAAATCAACTGAACAGCAGAATGACGGGTCACTATGATGCGCACTGACCACCAGAGGGCAGATGCTTAATGCAGGAGCTGCCCCCTGGTGGTCAGTGCATTCCCACAGGGGGAGTGCTGCTCAGCCAGAAGCCAGGCTCACGGCTGGCGAGCACAGCGGCGGTGGCGAGAGCCTTTCCCGCCTCTGTGGCAGTGCTAAGGATATCCGACTGCCGGGGGAGTGGGCCTAAGCTGGCAGTCAGACACCCTCAAGGGCTCCCGGACTGTGAGAGGGCACAGGCTGGGCTGAGGGAACCCCCAGAGTGCACAAATTTTGTGCACTGGGCTTCTAGTGAAAAAATAATTGCTGCTCCCATCCCTAACCCTATTCAGCTCCCTGGCTGTCTATAGGCCTCACCCACTTCTTCCTCACTCCTCCTCCCTTCTCCCCAAGATATATATAGCCTGGATTTTGAGCTGTCGTAAGGTAGATTTGAGAATTAATTCCCCCATCTTCTCAAGCTAGGCCTTCTAGATCAATAAACCTTTCCTTGCTCTAAACTCTGATCTATTGAATATTGGCCTTTCTTTTGGAGCATTGGGCACACAAACTTGGTGCCTGTGACATTGGAGAGAATATTAGCTGCCTATTGCTGCTGTACCAAATTGTCACAATTTAGGGGTTTAAAACAACACAAACTTATCATCTTACAATTCTGTAAGTCAGAAGTCTGAGCAAGTCTTCCTGGGTAAAGATCAAGGTGTTGGCAAGGCTACTCCTTTCTGGAGGCACTAGGGAGAAATCCCTCTCCTCGCCTTTTCCATCTTCTAGAGACTGCCCACGTGCCTAGGCTGTGCCACTGTCTTCCATCTTCAAAGTCAGAAACAGCTGGTCGAGTCCCTCCTAAATCACATTACTATGGCCGTCTATTCTGCCTCCCTCTTCTAATTTTGAGGACCCTAGTAATCACTGTGTGCCATTTTAGATAATCCAGAATAATCTCCCTATTTTAAGGTCAAATAAATTAGCAACCTTAATTCTATTCTGCCACTTTAATTCTCCTTTGCCATATAACAGCATATTCAGAAGTTCCAAGGATTAGTACATGGGCATCTTTGGGGTACCATTATTCTGCTTACCACACAGCATAAGCAGTCATTTAAAGTCGTCTATTGAAAAGTTGAGTTCAATGTTCACTTAAATGGGATTTTGAGAAGTTCCTGAAATGAACAATAAAGCTATTTGTAATTTTTCTCTTCCTGGTCAAAATGTTCCTGGAATAGTAGTTATGTTGAATATGACAACAAATTAATAAAATTATATTAATGTTGATTGAAGGAACCGAAATTCTGCCACCCTGAAGCTTTGCTTTGGGAATATATACTAGTATATATTCACCTGAAGACATTTTTTCCATTGATTTTTAGAGAGCATAGAAAGGAGGAGGAGAGACAGAGAGAAATATCGATGTGAGAGAGATACATCGACTGCTTGCGATTGGTTGCCTCCTACACGCACTCCAACCAGGGCTGGGTATTGAGCCTACAATGGGCATATGTGCCCTGGACCAGAATCGAATCCGTGACCCTTCAGTCCAAGGGCCGACACTCTAACAAATGAGCCACTGGGATATTAGTTTTAAGCTGTTTATTAAAAAAAACAGAGACTTAGAAAGAATCATTGACCCTCCCCCTTTTCCCAAAAGATTCAGACAGAGAAACCTGTTTCAGGAAGGAGATCTTAGGAGGCAGCCTTAGCCTAAATTTGAATTAAGTGTGGTAAACAAAGGCTTCCAGGCCTCTTGTTAGCAAGCTACCCCCAGGACCCATTGTGTCTGAGTAGCCTAGCAAGGATTTTCCTGCCATGTGTGTTCCGTTCTTCCTCAACTACTTATAAAGCAACCATCCCCATTCCTGAGAACTACTACCACATTCTCCCCTTTCTCCTTTGTCCAAATTTGTCTTATATAATCAATGTTGCCTCACTAATTTTGGAATTTTCATGGAATTATGATGCCTATGTGAATTCTCCATGCACATGTATTAAACTTTGATTTTCTCCTGTTAATCTGTCTCTGTTAATTTGATTATTAGCCCAGCCAAAATAATTTAGAAGGTGGGAGGAAAAGTATTAATATGTTCTTAGCTCCCATAATTGTAATCTGTGTGGATGTAGATGGTTTCAGTCCTCAGTGTCTCATCTTATAGTCATTCTTCAGCCAGAGCTGGGGACCATTAACACTTGGGGCCATGATCAATCCAAATCTTTACTGTTACTTGGGGTGTCATAATTATGAATCAAATTTCTGGAGGGTGGTTATTTCAACTTGCTTAAGTTCCAGGTTTTTCTTTTTTTTTTATTGATCTTATCAGAGGGAGAAGGGAGGGAGGGAGAGAGAGAGAAACATCGATCTGTTGACTTCCACACATGCCCCACCAGAGATTGCACCCCCAACCTGGGTATGTGCCCTGACTGGCACCTTCTGATGTATGGGACAGCACTTCAACCTACTGAGCCACGCCAGCCAGTGCAGGTTTTTCCATTCTTAATCCTACTGGGGAACTCTGCAGAATACATACTTTAGAGCAGGGGTGGGGAACATCCGGCCCGAGGGCAGTATAAGGCCAATGAAACCATTTGGTCTTGCCATGCCAAGGCATTAGGGGTGAGTTAATGAAATGTTTGACCAAACATAGCAGGCTAAGTTGTGTTTTTTTTTAATATATATTTTATTGAATTTTTACAGAGAGGAAGGGAGAGGGATAGAGAGTTAGAAACATCGATGAGAGAGAAACATCAATCAGCTGCCTCCTGCACACCCCCCACTGGGGATGTGCCCGCAACCGAGGTACATGCCCTTGACCGGAATCAAACCTGGGACCCTTGAGTCCACAGGCCGACGCTCTATCCACTGAGCCAAACCAGTCAGGGCAAAGCAGGCTAAGTTTTAAGCTGATAATTTTGTAGGGCCCTCGAATGATGTGTAAGTGTCCAATGGCCCTTGGCAGAAAAGAAGGTTCCCCACCCCTGCTTTAGAGTTACCCTAGGACGGTGAAAAGCAAGGGACTGGTGTATTTATGCAACTACTATGGTGAGAGGCCTGCTCCTGGGGATATTAATTCCTCAGCAGCTCCAGCCTGTTGCCCATGAGCAGAGCAGACTCCAGCAGCCGGAGAAGTTTCTCAGGCAAATAAAATCAGGAACATCTGCACAATTAGAAGTCAGGCTGATTGATATTCCTGAAATGTGAGGGGATATAAATGGGCAACAACAGTGTCAGCTTCAGTGATAATTACTGTACACAACTGTGTGCTAAGCACAATACTAAACTATTTATTAAAATATACTTTATTGATTTTTTACGGAGAGGGAGAGAGAGTCAGAAACATCAATGAGAGAGAAACATCAATCAGCTGCCTCCTGCACACCTCCCACTGGGGATGTGCCCACAACCAAGGTACATGCCCTTGATGGGAATTGAACCTGGGACCCTTGAGTCCGAAGGCCAATACTCTATCCACTGAGCCAAACCGGTTAGGACAATACTAAACACTTTAGATGTGTTATTTGAATCTTCTCACCTTTTGACCTTTTCCTCTCTGTCTTGCCCCCTACCACCATGCTGCTGAGACCACTCACGGAGATCACCAACAAGTCCCATACAACCATATCCAAAAGCTGAATCTTTATTTTTACCTGAGTGGCATTTAACACAGTTGACCATTGTCTCTTGTTTGAAACACTTTCTTCTCTTTGTTTTGGAGATGCCACACTCCTGGAGTTTCCCTCCTACCTCCCTGGCTGCTGCTTTTCAGTCTCAATTGCAGGGGGTCCTTGATCTTTTCTTGACTTCTGTCCTTAGACTTGGTCTTCAGCTCTTTTCTCTTTTTCTCTCTGAGTTTGGCAAACTTTTGCTGTAAAGACCAGATAGTAAATATTTTAGGTTTTGTAGGACAAGTGGCAAAATCAAAGATTTTTTTGTAGGTACATAGTATTAAATTTTACCCTTTTTGCATAATTTTTTATGAAATCCAAAATACTGTAATTGAGTAAGTTTTATAATTCAAGTCCACTAATGAGAATAATAAATTTGTGTTCTTGATGGGGAATGGGGACACTTCACTTAACTGGGATTCAAAATTAGTGTTTCCCATCATCAAAAGTGATTTCAGCCCTGGATGGTGTGGCTCAGTTGATTGAGCGTGGTCCTATGAATTGAAAGTTTGCCAGCTGGATTCCCAGTCAGGGCACATGCCCAAAGTTGTGGGATCCATCCCCAGATAGGTGCATACCAGAGGCAAACTGATCAATCTTTCTCTCTCACATCAATGTTTCTCTCTCCTTTCCCTTCCTCTCTCTCTAAAATAAATAAATAAATCAGTAAAAACATTTTTAAAATATGTTTTTATTCGAGAGAGAGAGGAAGGGAAGAGGGAGACAGAAACATCAATGAGAAACATCAATTGGCTGCCTCTTGCATGCCCCCTACTGGGGATCCAGCCCACAACCTGGGCATGTTCCCCGACCGGGAATTGAACTGGTGACCTCCTGGTTCATGGGTTGATGCTCAACCATTAAGCCACACCAGCTGGACAATAAAATCATTTTTAAAATATATATTTTTAAAAAGTTATTTCAGCCCTAACCGGTTTGGCTCAGTGGATAGAGCGTCAGCCTGCGGACTGAAGGGTCCCAGGTTCGATTCTGGTCAAGGGCATGTACCTTGGTTGCGGGCACACCCCCGGTGGGGAGTGTGCAAGAGGCAGCTGAATCGATGTTTCTCTCTCATCGATGTTTCTAATTCTCTATCCCTCTCCTTTCCTCTCTGTAAAAAATCAATAAAATATATATATATTTTTTTAAAAAAGTGATTTGAAATATTCCTCTGTTAATGCTGACCTGTAATGAAATGTTATATATTTCACTTTTGAAAACATCTTTTCACACAGATAAGTTCTGGGAAACACCGCTATCATTCCACTGGCATGTGATATTAATATTATTCACTGCAAAGAGGATGGGCGCAACCATGGCACAGTGAGGCAGAGGGGGTGGGGATTGGTCAGGGAAAGTCCTGGGCTTGTGTGTGGTCTCGGTCACCCCTCCTTTAGCCACTACTGCCACCACCGGGAGCCCATCGTCCAATTGCACCAGTGCCACAGTGGTGGCAGTGATGCTGCTAAGCTCCAGCAAGACCAAGACCAAGGAGAAGCTTGTGTGCCAGAAACAAAGCTATTCTGGGCCAGTGAGCAGTTCCTCAATATCCCGATGTGGAGGGTGATCTACACAATCAATGAGTTGAGCAATGTCCTTGTCCCTGTCATGCTAATGCTGAATTGTTAGTGTAGGTAGCTAGTTAGTTATTAATAAAGGAAGGGAGCAAATGGAATCAGATTAAGCCTAATAAACTAGGGAGCTGAATTGGACATTACGCCTGATTCACTAGGAAGCCATAGCATTCACAATCTCCCCAGGGAAGAGCCACATCCTCTGTTGAGGGGACTTAATCCCCGAAATGGGCAGGTAGAATCGACTTTTCAATATTCCCAGGGGGACAACCAGCCATTAGCCAGATGGAGGGATAAAACAGCAGGGGAAATTCCTTCGCTAGAAGGATGCGCAGTAGAAACCAAGATGGCACAGGGAGAGGTAAGCGCCTACAGTAGAAACCCAATGAAGAGGCAAGACTTTGAGGCATGCACAGTAGGAGCCAAAATGGCAACATAAAGGGGTGGAATCTAGCCTGGGAAAAGGATGAGGTTGGATAAGGGACACCAAACCCCAGAAGATCCAGAAAAGGGATTGGTCAGTGGGAGGGCCCAGTATAAGCCCAGGAAGGATTAGGAAAGAGATTGGTTAGTTTGAAAGAAAGCCTGCTCTCTCCCAAGCCTGAGTTAATATAATCAAAGCTAACCAAGGCCTGTCATCTGGGTAGCACATGTGTGTTTGCCTGTTCCTTTCCTTGCCCTCTCTCTCTGTGGCAGCTGCCCAGCTCCAAGCATGGCTCCAAGCATGGGCCTCCGTGTGGCGGTGCAGTGCCAGCTGGAACACAGCCAGAAGCAGAGCCTGTGTTGAACTTGCAGAGCCCAGGGTGATAGCATTACAGTGCTGGATCCTGACCCTCCTGGCGGGCACCAGGCCCAGGACCTCTTCTGCAGTGAGACAAAGCTAAGCCACCTGGTCGTGGATGAGACAGTGGGCACCTGGGGGCAGTCCTTTGTTTTTACTCCAATAAATCTTACCACTACATCTCATCTTCCTAAGTGTCGATCCCTGAAACGCTTTTCTCACGACTGTGTGCAAGAACTCTATTTCCACCGGCCACAAGATGACTTCAAAGCATACAGCAAGATCCAGGTGGACAATCATCTCTTCAAGAAGGAGAACCTTCCCAGCATCTTGAAGTTCAAGGAGTACTGTCCCATGTTGTTTTGAAATCTTCAGGAGAGATTTGGGATTGATGATCAGGATTACCAGAATACAGTGATGCGCCCCTCTCAATAGTGACAGCCAGGGCCAAGGTGGCACACGTTTCCTCACCACCTATGATCGGCACTTTGTCATTAAGACTGTGGTGAGTGAAGATGTGCCTGAGATGCACATCTTAAGTACCACCAGTTCATAGCGGGGTGTCACAGCAACACCCTTTTGCCATAGTTCTTGAGCATGTACTGCCTGACCATAGATGGTGTGGAAACCTACATGGTGGTCACTAGAAACATGTTCAGCCATCAGCTCACTATACACTGCAAGTATGACCTCAAGGGTTCTACTGTTGCCAGAGCAGCGAGTGACAAGGAGAAGGCTAAGAACTTGCCAACATGTAAAGACAATGATTTCCTCAGTGAAGGGCAGAAATGCAGGTAGGAGAGGAGAGTAAAAAGAACTTCCTAGAAAAACTAAAATGGGACATAGACTTTCTGGCTCAGCTAAAGATCATGGACTGTAATTTGCTGCTGGGCATCCACAATGTGGACCAGGCAGAGCAGGAAAAGATGGAGGTGGAGGAGTGGGTAGAGGATGAGGAGTGTGAGAATAATGGATGAGTAGCAACCTGATCTGTTCCGATGGCACACCTCCAGACAGCCTGGCAGCCTCCTCAGCTTCCCTGGGTTCTTTGGTCCTGGAAAATTTGATCCCTCTGTTGAAGTTTATGCCATGAGAAGCCATGAAAGTGCCCCCAAGAAGGAGGTCTATTTCGTGGCTGTCATTGATTTATTCACACTCTATGATGCTAAGAAGAAAGCTGCACATGCTGCCAAAACACTGAAAAATGGGGCAGGGTCTGAGATCTAGACTGTGAATCCTGAGCAGTACTCCAAACACTTCAACAAGTTCATGTCCAGCATCCTAAGGTAGAGCTAGAGAATGAGATCTGGGGACAGGGACAGGAAGAGGGAGGGGTGTGTTTCGGCTAGATGGAAGGGAAGGGAGCAGAGTGAGGGGTCAGGGAGGACTTCAGCAGTGAGACTGCAGCCGGTGACACTGAAAGAGATTCTAGGGAGGGGAGGATATGCTGTGTGTGTGTACCTGCTCACAGGGTGTAGCCTCACCTCCTGCTATCTTTGATTTATTTTTCCCCATTTGACCCAGGTTTAAAGTGGTTTCCTTTTGCTACCTTGCAATCTTTTCAAATACCTTGGAGCTAGAGGTGACTGTGGGTTTATTTGGGTTTTTCTGAAATTCCGTTGCTCCAGGTTTGCTATTTATAATGATGTGTCATCACCCTATTCACCTTCCCCATCCCTGCCCTGAGTTTCCTTCACTGACAGGGGCACCCCCATAGACCCAGCCAAGGGTCCTCTCAGAGCCAAGTGCTCTGGTGCCAGAGGAGAGGAGGTCAGACATCTCATCCCTCCTAGATTAACTTTTCAATTTTATGAAGTATTGTGCACAACTTCTTTCACCTTTCTTCCTCGGATCCAAGTGATTCCTCCATCTGAATGCTCTCCTCCTGAAGGAACACTGCAGATCAACATCAGTCATTTTGGATCAGAATCAACTATCTCAGAGGGGAGTGAGTTCACCCTCATGAAAAGGTGAGGGGTGGGGATTGCTGCTGGGCTCTCGGACAGCTGGTTCTCAGAGAACCCCGTGACCATCACTCATACCCCTGGGCTCTCTCGGCTACAGGAGTTCTGATGCCTTCTCTATAAAGCCTGCCTCCCACTTGGTCAAGATGAACTAGAAAGGACCTTGTGTTAAATGGTTTTCCCCCTTTGCAGAAACCCCAGCGTGGATGAGTACTCCATCCATTTACTTTCTTCTGACCTTCTCCCAAGCACCCACCTGAAGGTGAGCTTTTAGTTGGGAGCAGATCTCCCGGCACCTGGGGTACTCCTTGCAGAGATCCTTCTTTGAACCCCAGGACTACCATGTAGGTAATCTGACTCCCTGTGCCTGTGGTTTGTCACCTAGACGTTAAGACCAGTTGGGAGTGATACCTCCCACTTGGAGTGTGGTACCCAAGCCTGAAGTTGATTCTGGATCACTTGAGGATGTGACCCAGGAAATCCAATTTGGAGGCTTGATGTGGGATTGGACCTGGCCCCAGCCTCGGGGCTGTTTTTCCTTGAGCCCACTTCTAGACTTTTAGCAGATCTGACACCCACAGGCTTCCTCAGCAGTAATCCTGTAGCTTCCTTCCGGATCTCCACCCACCTTCTAAGCCTTGCTATCCAGGCCTCAGAATTGAGCTGTGAGTCATTCTGTGATGACATCAGAGCAGTCTAGTCTGGCTGGGAGAGAAAACAGACACCTCACCAGGAACTGGGGATTTGGGATGGGACATGATAGACCATGTACAAAATACAAAAACAAAAGTTTGTGGAAGTGTTTTTGGATGAATGGATTAGTTTTCTATGGCTCCCTCCAAACCTGGCCAAGCTCCGCTTCTGAAGCAGGAACCAGCACAGTCTCTGTGCCTTATTCGCAGCATTTAGGTCATGAAGGAATGGAGACCGCATTCTTGGACTCCTCTTGGGATGCTGGGACCCTTCTGGAAGAGGCAGATGGGGCCCTAACTGGTTTAGCTCAGTGGATAGAGTGTTGGCCTGAGGACTGAAAGGTCCCAGGTTGGATTCCGGTTAAGGGCTTGTACCTTGGTTGCGGGCACATCCCCAGTGGGAGGTGTGCAGGAGGCAGCTGATCGATGTTTCTCTCCTATTGATGTTTCTAACTCTCTATCCCTCTCCCTTCCTCTCTGTAAAAAAAAAAAATCAATAAAATACATTAAAAAAAAAAAAAGAGGCAGATGGGTCAAACAACTGCCCTGGTCCCAGGAAGGCGCCATAGGTAGCTCTGAACATCAGCAGAAAGACCACAGCTGAAGAATTTGAAACCAAGTGGCTCATGGAGAAAAAAAGATTAACTTAGGAAGGGATTATATCGGAATAATGTTTGGACTTGATTTCCCTGCCTTCTCATCAAGAAAACTTGAATCTGCTCAGAGTCAGACCCAGCATCTCCCAAGCTTGGCAGGCTGTGTCCTCAAGCAGCCTCCACAGCCACTGGCTCCCTGCATTTATTTGGTCTGCTGATCATGTTGCCATCGTGTGTCTGAAACATGTAACATCAGTTAAAGATGAGCTACCAGGCATCTAACTTCTTTAACATCGAGTTTTTGTATTTTTGTGCAGTGTGTGTGTGTGTGTGTGTGTGTGTGTGTGTGTGTGTGTTGATTACAGTTTAAGAGATAGTATCCTGTTTCAAATGCTCTTTTGTGTTTCTGACAGTGTTGTTGATTAGATCAGAACATTTGAGCTGTGGTTTGGTGAATTTTAGATTTTTTGAAATATATTTTTATTGATTTCAGAGAGGAAGGGAAAGGGAGAGAGAGAGGTAGAAATATCAATGATGAGAGAGAATCACCGATCAGCTGCCAGGAGGGATTGAGCCGGCAACCCAGACATGTGCCCTTGACCAGAATCCAACCCAGGACCCTTCAGTCCACAGGCCGATGCTCTATCCATTAAGCCAAACCACCTAGGGCTTAGATTTTTATTTTTTTTAAATATATTTTTTATTGATTTTTTTATAGAGAGGAAGGGAGAGGGATAGAGAGTTAGAAACACAGATGAGAGAGAAACATCAATCAGCTGCCTCCTGCACACCCCCTACTGGGGATGTGCCCGCAACCAAGGTACATGCCCTTGACCGGAATCGAACCTGGTACCGTTCAGTCCGCAGGCCAACGCTCTATCCACTGAGCCAAACCGGTTTCGGCAGATTTTTTTTTTAAGGTAATTCTAGCCTGCCCTAGCCGGTTTGGCTCAGTGGATAGAGTGTAGGCCCACGGACTGAAAGGTCCCGAGTTTGATTCCCGTCAAGAGCAGGTACCTCTGTTGCAGGCTGAATCCGCCCTCCCACCTTTACCCACCTCCCCCCGTTGGATCATGGGCGGGAGGCAATCAATTCGTGTCTCAAATCGATGTTTCTCTCTGTCTCTCCCTTTCCCTTCCACTCTCTCTAAAAAAAATCAATGGAAAAATATCCTTGGGTGAGGGTTAACACACATTAAACAAAAGAAGGTCATTCTTCCCCTGGCTGGTGTGGTTCAATTGGGTTGGCATCATCCTGTGCTGGATTCCTAGATGGGGTACATGTCTGAGTTGCGGGCTCAATCCCCATTGGGGGACATAGAGGAGGCAGCTGTCTCCTTCTTTCCTCCTCTCTCTAAAAATCTGTTTTTAAAAAGTTCATTTCCTTTTTTAAAAAAAAAATTTTTTTTTAATTGATTTCAGAGAGGAAGGGGAAGAGAGAGATAGAAACATCAGTGATGAGAGAGAATCACTGATTGGCTGCCTCCTGTACACCCCCTACCGGGGGCTAAGCCTGAAACCGTGCCCTTGGCTGGAATGGAACCTGGGACCTTTCAGTCCACTGTGCTCTATCCACTGAGCAAAACTAGCTAGGGCTTAAAAGGTTATTTTCTGTGCTATTTTCAAAACCTTGACTTTGGCCCTCTTAATACTTTTGTCATTCAAATGTTTGAAAGCTATTTATCTTGCTTTACACAAGTTTTCTTTTTATAATGATGAAGATATATTTGGTTTACAGTCTGAATGCAGAGAAAGTGAACTGATCTCGAGCTTTTGTCTCTCTTCCCCCACCCCACCCCCACCCCCACCCCCGGAATACCACATTCCCTTTCTGAGCTGTAGAAGGCATCTGAGGGGAAGTAACTACCCTCAACCTTAGTCTTTGGAGCCATGAAACCCAACAGCCTTATGTCATTCTAGAATAACTTTGGATGTCTCAAGAACAAAGGGCCCGGCCAGTGTGGCTCAATCTATGAACCAGGAGATCACGGTTCGATTTCCGGTCAGGGCACATGCCTGGGTTGTGGGCTCAATTCCCAGTGTGAGGCATGCAGGAGACAACCAGTCATTGATTCTGTCTCATCATTGATGTTTCTCTCTCTCTCTTTCCCTTCCTTTATGAAATCAATGAATATATTTTAAAACATAATAATCAAGAACTATGGTATAAGAATAGGATGTGGCTGACTGGGTGAGGTCTAGAGTTGGATAAGGGCAGGTTTCATCTCCATCTACCAACCAACCAGTCACAGCTTCTTCCATTCCATCCCTTTTCTAACTCTACAGCTAAGAGACTATAGTCGCCCAGGTTTTCCAGCCAAGGCAGAGGGGCTGCCTGAAAACCCCGCTGATACCACTAGATGAAGGCCTCCGGTCCTTGTTCCTGTTCATGAACCACTGAGTCTTATCCTTCTAGTCTGGGCGCCTCCCTGTGCCAGCAGTTCCAGGAGCACAGACCGAAGCAGTGCTCCATCCTTCCTTACCTTGCTCAAGGGTTCCTGGTCTGTGGCAGGTGCCACAAGTTGTCCCTGTGGTTATTCTCAGTGGCATTCTCTAAACTCCCACCACGGGCAGCTCTTCCTCCCCTGTCTGTGTTTTAGGCCTTGAGCAGGTCCCCTGGTAGCACTCAGGGATTGGGACTGCAGAGTCCTCCTTAGTGGCTTTCCCTTCTTCACAGTCTGCCAGGGCTGCCCGAGGGAGGCGGGCCAAAGACCCAGGACTTTTCTCAGTCGTCAATCCCACCCCACAATTAAGTTTTTACCAGCTCAATTTGGGAGAGAGAGAAAGCCTCAGCACTCCCCAGCATTTGAGCTTCTCAAGTGTTAGGGGCTGGAAGTGTTTAAAACCTTAGAGCTCTGGCCTTAGAACTGTGGCTCCAAGTCTAGGGTCCTCACCCCTTTCTGGTAGACATGTGTGCAGGGGAAGTCCACTCTGAGCACAGGAATCAAAGGGAAAACACATTTAAAGAACTGCCCCCAAATGTCCCAGCCATCTGCAGAGGGCAGTGACATGGCCCTAACCTTCCTCTGAGAGGTGCCACATGTTCAGAGTGAGACTCAGCTTTCCCTAGAGGCTTGTCCCAAGACCCTTCAGAGGCTGAACAGGAATCTTCCACAGGAGCCCCTTCCCCTTGCTCAGAGCCATTTAGTGAGGAAGTAGGAACCTTTAGGGGAAGGCCGGGTGCTGCTTGGCACACCCAGGCATCAGGTTAGATCATTGTAATAAAAAAATGTGAATTAAGTATAGGTTCAATTTGGGGGGGAGCAGGATAACTATCACCACACCATATGTGTGACTTCTCCATTACCCACCACAATTTCCATTTTTTAAATAGGATTTTTCAGCCTCCTGTGCTTCTCTATTGTCTGCTGGGAACAGTTCAAGACCCTGCTGCTGTCTTAAAATGCATGCATGTTAAGATGAATTTCCAACCCAAGGAAAATAAAACCCAAAAAAGCTTTGTGTAAAACAAAATTATTGCTTTAAAGAAATTTATAAACTACAACAAGACTATGCACACAGCCCACAAAAGGGTGCACCAAGAGTGTCCACCTCAGGTAACTGGGGAGGCTGAGCCACTGGGCCCTATAGGACACCTAGCTCACAAAGCCACTCTATCAACTCAGGGACGCAGCCAAAATGCGGAGACAAAGAAACAGGTCACAAATGAAAGAAATGGAGGAAAGCAAACTACTGGATATAGAGTTCAAAACCACGGTTATAAGGTTTTTCAAGAATTTTCTAGAAAAGGCTGATAAATTTAGTGAGACCCTCGAGGATATGAAAAAGGACATATTAGAAATTAAGCATACACTGACTGGAATAAAAAATAATATACAGAGATTCAACAGCAGACTAGAGGATCCCAAGAATCAAGTCAAAGATTTGAAATACAAAGAAGCAAAAAACACCCAACAAGAAAAGCAAAAAGAAAAAAGAATCCAAAAATATGAAGATAGTGTAAGGAGCCTCTGGGACAACTTCAAGCATACCAACATCTGAATTATGGGGGTGCCAGAAGAAGAGAGAGAGCAAGATACTGAAAACCTATTTGAAGAAATAATGACTGAAAACTTCCCCCACCTGGTGAAAAAAATAGACTTACAAGTCCAGGAAGTGCACAGAACCCCAAACAAAAGAAATCCAAAGAGGACCACACCAAGACACATCATAATTAAAAAGGCCAAGAGCAAAAGACAAAGAGAGAATATTAAAAGCAGCAAGAGAAAAACAGTTAGTTACCTACAAGGGAGCGCCCATAGAATTGTCAGCTGATTTCTCAACAGAAACTATGCAGGCCAGAAGGGAGTGGCAAGAAATATTCAAAGTGATGAATAGCAAGAACCTACAACCAAGATTACTCTACCCAGCAAAGCTATCATTCAAAATTGAAGGTCAGATAAAGAGCTTCACAGATAAGAAAAAGCTAAAGGAGTTCATCACCACCAAACCAGTATTATATGAAATGCTGAAAGGTATTCTTTTTTTAAAAAAATTATTTTATTGATTTTCTACAGAGAGGAAGGGAGAGGGATAGAGAGTTGGAAACATCGATGAGAGAGAAACATTGATCAGCTGCCTCCTGCACACCTCCCACTGGGGATGTGCCCGCAACCAAGGTACATGCCCTTGACTGGAATCGAACCTGGGACCTTTCAGTCCGCAGGCCGACGCTCGCTCTATCCACTGAGCCAAACCAGTTAGGGCGAAAGGTATTCTTTAAGAAGAGGAAGAAGAAGAAAAAGGTAAAGATAAAAATTATGAACAACAAATAGAGATCTATCAACAAGTGAATCTAAAAATCAAGTGAATAAAAAATCTGATGAACAGAATAATCTGGTGAATATAATAGAATCGGGGGCCTAGAAAGGGAGTGGACTGACAATCCTTGGGGGGAAACGGTGTGGGGGGTGCGGGAAGAGACTGGACAAAAATCATACACCTATGGATGAGGACAGTGGGGGGGTGGTAAAGGCAGAGGGTGGGGTGGGAACCGGGTGAAGGGGAACTATGGGGGGAAAAAGAGAAACAACTGTAATAATCTGAACAATAAAGATTTAATAAAAATTAATGTAGAATATAAAAAAATTAAAAATAAATTTTAAAAAGAAAAGTATCTAGAATAGTGCCTGCAACACTAAAATACTCACTACATTTTCACTACTACTTTTTAAACTGCGTTTCCTCAAACTGTTCTCCTTCACCTGCCTTTTTGTTGAGAATAATTAAGGTCAAGGTGAGTAATAAACCACCTGAGAGAACAGAGGATTGAGGCAGGAGGAAAACCACCCTAAACATGATGGAGACAAGAGATGCTACACAATTCAAAGCGATGTTTTCCATCTGTCTGTCACCTCTGTAAGTCCTGTGGACGCTTTCCAAAAATAACACACATGTAGCTAAAAGGAAAATAATCCTTGTTTAATAACTCTTAGGAATGTCAAGAAAGTGCTTGGCTCTTTCGGAAGAGAGAAAGCACTGCAGATATTCACTCAATGTTTGTGAGGGAGACCTTCCGAATCCTCAGATCATCAGCGACATGGACAAGTCTTGAACAGGAAAAGCCAGCGAGACTCCAGACGTGGCCCTCCATAGAGTGATGTGCCAGGAAGTGAGAGAGATATGCCTTTCTGTGCATTTTTGAATCATGTTTATAGTATGAAATGTAGGAAAGTAAGAGAGTGTATTTTTGTAGCATTATATTTACTTCTATGTGTGTAATAATTTCCATGTTTTAATTTGCAATTAAAAGGCCAGAACACACATCCCCCAGTGGGGGGTGTGCAGGAGGCAGCTGGTCAATGTCTCTCTCTCATCGATGTTTCTAGCTCTCTATCCCTCTCCCTTCCTCTCTGTGAAAAATCAATAAAATATCTTTTTTTAAAAAATGAAAAAAGAAAAGGCCAGAACAGCCCTAACCAGTTTGGCTCAGTGGATAGAGCATCGGCCTTCGGACTGAAAGGTCCCAGGTTCGATTCTGGTCAAGGGGGCATGTACCTTGGTTGCGGGCACATTCCCAGTAGGGGGCGTGCAGGAGGCAGCTGATCGATGTTTCTCTCTCATCGATGTTTCTAACTCTCTCTCCCTCTCCCTTCCTCTCTGTAAAAAATTAATAAAATATTTTTTTTTAAAAAAGGCCAGAACATCCTATCTAAAAAAAAAAAAAATTTATACAATTTTATTAAATTATTCTCTTGATGCATGTCTTAGAACATATTACATTGAAGATTAGTCATCTCCAATTGAAGATGGAATGAGAGGTCCTCAGTTGTACAGTTAAATGGATTTTGAAATATGAAAATTTTTCTTTACATTTGAAGTAAAGTCCAAAAAACACTGTAGGCACTGTAGTTTGGGCTCAGAAAAGATATACACTGCAAGTTTGTGTCCTAATTGATGTTTTGCTTCTTGTTGTAACTTTTAACAGCACAGAAAGTATTTAAAGCAACTTAACGTTGTGATTAAAAAAAGTTATTGTTGCTAAAATGACTTTACCACAGTAAAAGTTTCACATATAAACAGTTTGCCTTGTAATTTTAGGTTGAACACATTAAGAAGCATTATTGAGTGCTCAGTAAAAGTTAATTTCCAAACCATTTAGTGTTCAACAGTGGTTGAGGGAAGTTGTCACTCATAAAAAGTCCGCCTTTCAACATTATTCATTATAGCAAAAAGGTGGAAGCAACCCAAGTGTCCATCAATGGATGAATGAATAAGCAAAATGTACCATATTCATAAACAGACTATTATATAACCACTAGTGCCCCGGTGCACGGATTCGTGCACTTTGAAAGGAAATTAATTAGAAGGTGGCCGCTGGGCGGGACTGGATGAGACAGGTCAGACACACCCTGGAGCCAAGCTCCCATGGTCCCTCATGGGCCTGCTGCTCCAGGTGCGGCACCGCAGCTCGAAGGGCATCTGTGGAGTGAGCGGGATTCCTCAGGCAGGTGGGGTCCCTAGGCCTGGCCTGTGGGGATTGGGCCGAAACTGGCTCTCCAAACATCCCCTGAGGGGTCCCGGATTGCGAGAGGGCAGTCCTCGGGTGACACACCCTGGAATTGGGCTCCCTTCTCTCTGGTTCGGGGTGCATCACCCGAGAACTGCTGCTGCCAAGTCACTGCAGCTTGGCAGCTCCTGCATTGAGCATCTGCCACCCCTTGGTGGTCAATGCATGTCCTACTGGTCAGCCGGTCAGATGGTCACTTAGCCTTTTATATACATAGATAAAAGGAAGAAAATTTTGATATGTGCTATATTATGGATGAAGCTTGGGGACATAATGCCAATCACAAAAATACTGTACTGTATGATTCCACTTATATGAGGTACCAAGAGTAGTCAAATTTCTTAGAGACAGAAAGTACAATGATGGTTTCTAGGGGCTGAGGGAGGGGAGCAATTATTGTTGAATTGGGTATAGTGTTGGTTTGTTTTAAATATTTTTAAATTGATTTTTAGAGAAAGAGAAACATCCATGTGAGAGCAAGACATCGATCGACTGCCTCCTGCACGCCTCTATCAGGAATGGAGCCTGAAAACTGGGCATGTACCCTGACCAGGAATCAAATCATCAACCGTCTGGTGCATGGGACGATGTCCAACCAACTGAGCCACACTGGCCAGAGCTAATGTTCCAGTTTTGCAAGATGAAACAAGATTTGGAAATGAATAGTGGTGATGGTGGTGATGGTTGCACAACAATGTGAATATACTTGATACCAATAAAGTGTACACTTAAAAAAGTTAAGATGTTAAATTTTATGTTATATGCATTTTACCACAATTTTAAAATTTTCCAGCTTAGCCTTAAGTTCAATCACAACAATACTATGAACTTAGCCTTAAGTTCAATCACAACAATACTATTTCTGATAAGCAAGTCAAGAAATGATCCAGACTCATTTCTTAAAAAAAAATAAAAATTCCTGGCCCTGCCAGTGTGGCTCAGTTGTTGAGCATCAACCCCTGCACCAAGAGGTCGCTAGCTCTATTCCCAGTCGGGGCACATGACTGGGTTTTGGGCTCAATCACCAGCAGGGGCTTGCAGGAGGCAGCCAGTGAATGTTGATATTTCTCTCTAATCGCTGTTTCTCTCCCCACCCTCCAAAGTCAATAAAAACATTTTTTAAAAATTCCTTAAACCCATGATGGTTAAATCCAGAAGAGCAAATGAAGTTCACTGTTGACACTGTTGGTTCCATAAAACATAATGAATTCAAATACTTGCTACAGACTTTTATATATATTTTTATTGATTTCAGAGAGGAAGGGAGAGGGAGAGAGATAGAAACATCAATTATGAGAGAAAATCATTGATTGACTGCCTCCTGCACACCCCCTACTGGGGATCGAGCCCGCAACCTGGGCACTTGCCCTGACCAGGAATCAAACCTGGGACCCTTCAGTCTGCAGGCCGACGCTCTATTCACTGAGCCAAATCAGCCAGAGCTGCCACAGGCTTTAAACACCTTACATTCTCAAAAGCTCTGTAAGTCTCTCCAACTAAGCTTTTTCTGCTCTATACATATTTGTACCACCATCAAATGTAACACATCTTATCTGACTCAAATTCAGGTTGTACTTAGGGTTTTCTCAAATTCTTTGAAAATATTCTTACAGACTATGTTTAGAGGCTAATTCTTCAATCATTTCTAACTCAACACTAATTCCTTGATAAATAACTGAATGGTAATAGTAACATCTATCCACTCAAGAGTCAAAGACATATATATTAATGGAATAAAATTGAGAGTCCAGAAATAAATCCTTATATTTATGGTCGGTTGTCTGTTAACAAGGATTCCAAGACAATTCAATGGGAAAATATTATTCTTTTGAAACAATGGTGCTGGGACAACTGAATACCATATGCAAAAGAATGAAGTTGGAATGCTACTTCACACCACATACAAAATTAACTCAAAATGAATCAAAGACCTAATTGTAAGAGCGAAATCTATAAAACTCTTAAAATATAGGTAAGATCTAGATTAGGCAATGCTTTATTAATTATGACACCAAAGATATAAGCAACAACAACAAAAATAGTGTGGACTTCATCAAAATTAAAAGGTTTTGTGCTGAAGACCATCAAGACACTGAAAAGATGAAAGACAAATACCCAAGTTTAAAAAAAAAAAGAGCAGAGGATCTGAATAGACATTTCTCTAAAGAAGATATACAAATGGCCAGCCAATAACTACATGAGAAGATGCTCAACATCATTAGCCATCAGAGAAATGAAAATCAAAAATCAAAACTACAATGAGAGCCCGGCCGGCATGTCTCAGTGGTTGAGTGTTGACCTATGAACCAGGAGGTCAGGGTTCAATTCCTGGTCAGGGCACATGCCCGGGTTTCAGGCTCAATCCCCAGTAGGAGGCATGCAGGAGGTAGCTGATCAATAATTCTCTCTCATCATTGATGTTTCTATCTCTTTCTCCCTGCCCCTTCCTCTCGGAAATCAATAAAAATATATTTTAAAAAAACAATGAAATACTGCTTCATACCCACTAGGATGGCTAAAATAAAAATGACATAATTACAAGTGTTGATAAGATGTGAAGAAATTGGAACAAGGAGAAACCAAGATGGCGGCATAGGTAAACACCTGAAATTGCTGCCTCACACAACCACTTCAAAACTACAACTAAAAGACAAAATGGACATCATCCAGAACCACAGGAAGGCTGGCTGAGTGGAAATTCTACAATTAGAAGGAAAGAGAAAAGCACACTGAGACTCAAAGGAGGTGCAGAGGTATGGAGACGTGAGCACGGAAAGAGCCGGCAACTGAGTACGCGGTTGTCTTTCTCAATTGCCAGGGAGACACAAGCTCCCAACTGCTCTGAACTCCAGATCCGGGAGAGACTCTGGGGACCCAGCCTCATACAGGGAGAAACTGGACTGTCTGGCATCGGCCGGAACTCAAGGGCAGCTTTCTCTCAGAGGTGCTTGCAGTGATTACCGGGGGACACTGAGACCCGGGGGCCTCTTAGGGCAGGGCTGAGGATTAGCCATTGCTGTTGCTCTGCCCTGTGGATTCCCTGAGACCCTGCCCCACCCAAGCTGTGCACAGAGGCTTTTGCAAATAAATGGCCTGGCCCTTTGCAATATAAAATTACCTAACAAACTGCAGCTGGGTCAGAGAGCCCCAGAACTTCCAAAAGAAGGCCCAAGGCCCCACAGCAGCTTGCATTGCTTCACAGCTGGGCCTCATCTGGGCACCTCTAAACCCCAAACAAAGAAGAGGAATCTGTAGATCTCTCCATAACTCCTCCTGGTGGCCTCAGGCAGAGGCTAAATTAGCACCTCCTTAGAGATCCAAGAGCCAGTATACCCAGTGGTCAGAGTGGGACCATCCAGATTACAACTCCTCAGATCCATAAGGGACACACTCAGGGGGCAGACTCAGTGAGCACCAAAGCCCCACTGAAGCAAGTCTTGCCCCATAAGGGTGTCTCCAGCACAGAAGTTCTCCCATCGTAGACACAGCTGATTCTCACAGCCAATTGGCCTGGAGGTCAATTCCTCCCAGTGATACCAACAACAATCAAGGCTCAACTATAACAAGATTGTGCACACAGCCCACAAAGGTGTGCACCAACAGAGTCCACCTCAGGTAACTGGGGAGGCTGAGCCACTGGGCCCTATAGGACACCTAGCTCACAAAGCCACTCTATCAACTCAGGGAAGCAGCCAAAATGCAGAGACAAAGAAACAGGTCACAAATTAAAGAAATGGAGGAAAGCAAACTACTGGATATAGAGTTCAAAACCACAGTTATAAGGTTTTTCAAGAATTTTCTAGAAACCGCCAATAAATTTGGTGAGACCCTTGAGGATATGGAAAAGGACCTATTAGAAATTAAGCATACACTGACTGAAATAAAGAATAATATACAGAGATCCAATAGCAGACTAGAGGATCCCAAGAATCAAGTCAAAGATTTGAAATACAAAGAAGCAAAAAATACCCAACTGGAAAAGCAAAAAGAAAAAAGAATCCAAATATATGAGGATAGTGTAAGGAGCCTCTGGGACAACTTCAAGCATACCAACATCTGAATTATGGGGGTGCCAGAAGAAGAGAGAGAGAGCAATATACTGAAAACCTATTTGAAGAAATAATGACAGAAAACTTCCCCCACCTGGTGAAAGAAATAGACTTACAAGTCCAGGAAGTACAGAGAACCCCAAACAAAAGGAATCCAAAGAGGACCACACTAAGACACATCATAATTAAAATGCCAAGGGCAAAAGACAAAGAGAGAATCTTAAACGCAGCAAGAGCCCTAACCGGTTTGGCTCAGTGGATAGAGCGTTGGCCTGCGGACTGAAGGGTCCTGGGTTTAATTCCGGTCAAGGGCATGTACCTTGGTTGCGGACACATTCCCAGTAGGAGGTGTGCAGGAGGCAACTGATGGATGTTTCTCTCTCATCAATGTTTCTAACTCTCTATCCTTCTCCCTCCTCTCTGTAAAAAATCAATAAAATATATATATTTTTTAAAAAGCAGCAAGAGAAAAACAGTTAGTTACCTACAAGGGAGCACCCATACAATTGTCAGCTGATTTCTCAACAGAAACTATGCAGGCCAGAAGGGAGTGGCAAGAAATATTCAAAGTGATGAATAGCAAGAACCTACAACCAAGGTTACTCTACCCAGCAAAGCTATCATTCAGAATTGAAGGTCAGATAAAGAGCTTCACAGATAAGAAAAAGCTAAAGGAGTTCTTCACCACCAAACCAGTATTATATGAAATGCTGAAAGGTATTCTTTAAGAAGAGGAAGAAGAAGAAAAAGGTAAAGATAAAAATTATGAACAACAAATACAGATCTATCAACAAGTGAATCTAAAAATCAAGTGAATAAAAAATCTGATGAACAGAATAATCTGGTGAATATAATAGAATCAGGGGCATAGAAAGGGAGTGGACTGACAATCCTCGGGGGGAAAGGATTGTGGGGGGGGTGGCGGGAAGAGACTGGACAAAAATCATACACCTATGGATGAGGACAGTGGGGGGCTGGTAAGGGCAGAGGGTGGGGTGGGAACCGGGTGGAGGAGAGCTATGGGGGGGGAAAATAGGGACAACTATAATAATCTGAACAATAAAGAAAAAAACATATTGCTGAAAGTATAAAAAAAAATTGGAATGCATAGATTGCTGGTGGGATTGTAAAGTGGTACAGCTGCTTTGGAAAATGGCCTTTTAGTTCCTTAGAGGGTTAAACATAGTTACCATATCAATTAGAAATTCCATTCCTAGGAATACACCCAAGAGTACTCAAAACATATGTCCACACAAAAACTTGTACAAAGGTGTTTATAGCAACATTATTATCATAATAGCCAAAGGATGGAACACAACCCAAATACCCAACTAATAAATGGATAAACAATGTGGTATGTCCGTATAATAGAATATTATTTGGCAATGAAAAAATGAAATACTAATACATGCTACACTATACATTAACCTTGAAAACATTATGCTGAATGGAAGAAGTGAGTCACAAAAGAAATATAATATATACTCCCATTTGTATGAAATGTTGACAGTACACAAATCTATAGAAATATAAAGAGATTAGTGGTTACCTATGGCTGGGTGGTTGCAGGGGGAAATGGGTAATGATTGCTAATGGAGGTAGGGTTTCTTTTGGAGGTGATAAAATGTTCTAAAATTGATTCTGGTAATGGTTGTACATGTGATTGTATGGCATGTTAATTATATCTCATGAAGCTATTACTTAAAAAAAAAGGAATCAAAGAAAACCGGTTGATATAACTTACCTTGTTTGTTAATTGACTATTGATGTTGCTCTCAATGTTTTCAACTCTAAGCAACAGTTTTCACAGAAAGGCTAATAACCTTAAACAAGTTAATTTTCTCTGGATATAATTCTTTGGCTGCTACAATCAAATACGATTTAATGAACTAGCCCTCAGGCCCTGGCTGCTTAGCTCAGTTGTTTAGAGCATCATCCTGATACACCAAGATTAAGGGGTCAATACCAAGCAGGGCACATACAAGAATCAACCAATGAATGCATGAATAAGTGGAAAAAATATAAATAAAATGCTAAAAAAATAAAATAAAATAAATAAACTAGCCATCAGTAAGTGGCTTTCCTTGCTTGGATAACAAAAGATTTACTCAGAAACTTTGGTTGCAGCCTCATTTTCATTTTTTAAAAAATATATTTTTATTGATAGCAGAGAGAGGAAGGAAGAGGGGGAGAGAGAGAACCATCCATGATGAGAGAGAATCATGGATCAGCTGCCTCCTGCATGCCCTACACTGGGGATCAAGCCCGCAACTCGGGCATGTGCCCCTGACTGGAATCGAACCCGGACCCTTCAGTCCACAGGCCAATGCTCTATCCACTGAGCCAAACTGGCCAGAGGTCATTTTCATTTTTTATTGTTGTGAAGAAATTAAGCTGTAAGGAGATATGCCATTTAAATTTTTCAATGTCTTTTATGATCTAGCCTCAGAAGTCACATTCATTTCTGCAGTATACTATTGGCTGCACAAGTCAGCTCTGTTTAATGTGGGAGGGGACTGTACAAGAACATGAATGACAGAAGTCAAGAGTCAATGGGGGCCATTTTATTTTCTTTTTAAAATTGATTTCAGAGAAAGGAAGGGGAGGTGGGAAAGAGAGAAACATCAATGGGTTGCCTCCTGCACCTGCCCTGACTGGAGATCAAACCACCAACTTGGGTATGTGCCCTGAAGGGGAATCAAACCTGCCACTTTTTGTTGTATACGATGAGCTCCACCAAATAAACCATACTGGCCAAGGCATGGGGGCCATTTTAGAGGCTGCCTACCACAATGCCCATTTAAGTAAAATAAATCAACAAAAAGTATAAGTGTGAACATTATTCTTTCTTTTAAAAGGTTTTTGTTGTAATAAAATTTAATTTAAAAGAATGTTTTTGTTATAATTATTCTAATGCAACATTAAGTAGTACAATTTCACACATGGCTCATAGTATTCATATGCACACACACACCTCCCCCAAAAAACACACACTATAATCCAAGTATACTATTAAGGCAAATGTGAATATTAATAATTTTATTTATCATTCATTTATTCATTCTTTCAACAATTATCTATAGAGTACCTATCATATATCCGGTAGCATTATAAGCATTCTAGGACTTGGAGGCAGTAGTGAATAAGATAGTTCTTGACTTCGAGAAGAAACACACATACACACACACACACAAACACACACACACACTTAGTTGTAAATAAGAGTAAAAAATAGTTCTTGACTTCGAGAAGAAACACACACACACACACACACACTTAGTTGTAAATCCAAAGAGGAAAAAGCAGGGCAAAGGGATGGAATAAGTACAGGTGCTATTTTAGTTAGATTGGCTAGAAAAAAACCCTCAAAGGAGATGAACTGTGAGCAGAAACTTGAATGTGGCCCTTTAATAACTGTTTACTTTAAAACATATTTTAATTAGTAGTTTTTAAATTGTTACAGGGACAAATGCTCAAAACGTAGTGGCTTAAAACCACAATATTTATGGTTTCTCATAATTTCTGTGGGTCAGGAATTCAGGTGTGGCTTTGCTAGGCAGTTCTGGAGGGTCTCTTGAGAGGCTATAGTTATTTGGGGACTTAACTGGGGATGGAGAATCTGCTTCCAGGTGACCCCCTGACAAGACTGGCAGCTTGCTGCTGGCTGTTGGCCAGAGGACTCAGTTCCTCTCCATCGGTGTCTCTCTACAAGGCTGCTTGAACATCCCCATGACACAGAGGCTTGTTTAGCCCACAGTGAGTGTTTCAAGAAACAAGGCAGAAACTGTCATGCCTTTTATGACCTAGCCTCTGAAGTCACACACTGTCACTTTTGTACTATTCTACCGGTCACATGGACTAGCCCAGGTTCAGTGTGGGGAGGGACTACACAAAGACATAATATCAGGAGATGAAGATCCTTAGGAATCATCTTGGAGCCTGGTGGTATAACCATAATAACGATCCAAATCATAATTTTCTCTCATATGTTTGTAATGATTTTAAGCATTTTACACAGGGAAAAAGCCCCACTAAATAAACTAAAGTCTAATTTTTTTATATTGGTTCAATTTCATTCCAGTCCTTATCCACATGCATAACCTGTGTACATTAACATTTATAGAACATTCCACCCAACAATAGCAAAATACACATCCCTTTCAAAGTGCACCCAGAACATTTACTAAGGTATATTTACCAAAGTAGCCCATATTCCAGATCATAAAACAAGTATCTTCAAATATAAAAGAATTCAAGTCATACAAGGTATATACTAGGTATACCTGATCACAATGGATTAAATTAGGAAATACTAACAGAAACATCTCTAGAAAATCCCCAATATATGGAAACTAATAATATATTTTTATATAATGCATGGGTCAAAGAAGAACTCAAAAGAAAAATTTAAAAGTATTTTTTTAACTAAGCAAAGATGAAAACAAAAATTATTAGTATTTGTGTGATGCTTCTATAACAGGGCATAGAGAAAATTTATAACACTGAAATTAGGGGAGGTGGAAAGAAGTGTCTCAAATCAATAACTTCAGCTTGCATCTAAAGAAACTAGAAAAAGAATAGCAAATAAATCCCAAATATAGAAAAGAAAGGAAATAATAAAAATCAGAGAAGAGATCACTGAAATAGAAAATGAACAAAAAACAGAGAAAGTCAATGAATCCAAAAGGTAATTCTATGAGAAGATTAATAAAATTGATCCAGACTGCTCAGGATAAAAAGAGAGAAAATATTAATTACCAATATGACGAATGAGAAACATAACATTACTACAGATTCCACAGATATTTTTTAAAATGAAGGGAATAATTGGAAAACTTTACACATTCAATAAATTAGATAAGATGTAAAAATTCCTTGAAAGCCAAACAAGTTTCATCAAAAATAGATGACCTTCAACATAGTACTGGAAGTGCTAGCCATAGTGATTAGACAAGAAGAAGAAATAAAAGGTATCCAAAATGGAAAAGAAGATGTAAAACTGTCATTATTTGCAGTTGACATGATACTGTACATAGAAAACCCTAAAGATTCGATCAAAAATTATTAGACTTAATGAATTTGGCAATGTAGCAGGATACAAAATTAACACCCAGAAATCTATGGCATTTTTATACAACAATAGTGAACTTCCAGAAAGAGAGATTAAAAAACAATCCCATTTACCATTGCACCAAAAAAATTAAGATACCTAGGAATAAACTTAACTAAGGAGGTAAAAGACCTGTACTAGGAAAACTGCAGGACACTGAAAAAAGAGATAGAGGAAGACATAAACAGATGGAAGAACATACCGTGTTCATGGATTGGTAGAATCAGCATCATTAAAATGTTCATACTACCCAAAGCCATCTATAGATTCAATGCACTCCCCATTAAAATACCAACGGCATATTTCACAGACCTAGAACGAACTCTTCAAAAATTAATCTGGAATAAAAAAATACCCCAAGTTAGTGCCGACATGTACTCATAAGGAACTGGTGGACATTGATATTGGGTCTCAAAAGAACTGTTGGACCAGAAAGAAACTCACTACAGACTGATTCATTTGCCTGTCAGCATAACTATTATTGCTCGTCGCACATTCAATTCTTATAAGTATATCTCTAGTGACACATGATTTCGCTCATCTAGGGGAAATGATGAACAACATAGACTGATGAACAAGAACAGAACCAGAAACAAGGAGGCATCGATCGGACTATCGGGCCTCAGAGGGAGGATAGGGGAGGGTGGGGGGAGGGGGGAGAGATCAACCAAAGGTCTTTTGTGCATGCATATGAGCCTAACCAATGCTTGAGTTCAACAGAGGGTTGGGGCATCCATGGGGAGGGGGGTGGGATGGGAATGGGGGGATGAGGACAAATATATGACACCTTAATCAATAAAGAAATTAAAAAAAAAAAAAAGAAAAGAAAAAAAGTAAAAAAATACCCCAAATAGCTGCAGCAATCCTGAGAAAGAAGAACAAAGTAGGAGGGATCTCAATACTAGACATAAAGCTATATTACAAAGCCACTGTTCTCAAAACTGCCTGGTACTAGCACAAGAACAGACATATAGACCAATGGAATAGAATAGAGAACCCAGATATCAACCCAAACCACTATGCTCAATTAATATTTGACAAAGGAAGCAAGAGTCAAGACAGTCTCTTCAATAAATGGTGTTGGGAAAATTGGACAGATACATTAAAAAAAAATGAAACTAGACCACCAATTTACACCATACACAAAAATAAACTCAAAATGGATAAAGGGCTTAAACATAAGACGGGAAACCATAAAAATCTTAGAGGAATCCATAGGCAGCAAAATCTCAGACATAAGCCAAAGTAATATCTTCACCGATACAGCTCCTAGGGCAATGGAAACTAAAGAGGAAATAAACAAACGGGACTACATCAAAATAAAAAGCTTCTGCACAGCAAAAAAAAAAAAAGACATCAATAAAACAACAAGAAAGCCCACTGCATGGGAAAACATATTTGCCAATGTTATCTCTGATAAGGGTTTAATCTCCAAAATTTACAGGGAACCCATACAACTTAACAAAAGGAAGATAAAAAATCCAACAAAAAATAGGCAAAGGACCTAAATAGATACTTTTTGAAAGAGGACATACAGAAGGCCAAGAGACATATGAAAACATGCTCAAAGTCACTAACCATTTGAGAGATGCAAATCAAAATGACAATGAGGTACCATCTCACACCTGTCAGAATGGCTATCATCAACAAATCAACAAACGACAAGTGCTGGTGAGAATGCGGAGAAAAAGGAACCTTCATGCACTGCTGGTGGGAATGCAGATGGTGCAGCCACTGTGGAGACCAGTATGGAATTTCCTCAAAAAACTAAAAATGGAACTCCCATTTGACCCCGTGATTCCACTTCTAGGAATATATCCCAAAAAAACAGAAACACCAATCAGAAAGGATATATACACCCCTATGTTCATAGCAGCACAACTTATAATATCTAAGATTTGCAAACAGCCTAAGTGCCGATCAGCCGATGAGTGGATTAGAAAACTGTGGTACATCTACACAATGGAATACTACACTGCTGTAAAAAGGAAGGAACTCCTACCATTTGCAACAGCATGAATGGACTTGGAGAGCATTATGCTAAGCAAAACAAGTCAGCCAGAGAAAGATAAATATCACATGACCTCACTCATTTGTGGAATATAATGAACAACATAAACTGATGAACAAAAACAGATCCAGGACAGAGAAACATAAATCAAACCATCAAACCTCAGAGGGAAGGCAGGGGAGGGTGGTGGGAAGGGAGAAAGATCAACCAAAGGACTTGTATGCATGCATATAAGCATAACCAATGGACACAGACACTAGGGGGGTGAGGACACGAGTGGGGGTGGGGGTGGGAGGGCAATGGGAGATAAGGACACATATGTAATACCTTAATCAATAAAGAAAATACAAAAAGAATAGATGACCTAAAAGAGAAAAATAATAAAAAAGAATAGATGTCCTGAATACTGTATATTTTGTAAAGAAATTGAATTTGTACTTAAAAACCGTCCCACAAAGAGAACTCCATTTTTAAAAATGTATTTTATACTTTTTATTTTATTTTATACTTTTTATAAACATTTAATTTTATAAACTAAAGAGAATAAAATTTAAACATGGAATAATTCCAAAGGGAATGAAATTCAATTTCCATATGTTGTGGGATTTTCAAGAGGTTTCTGTTAGTGATTCCTAATTTGATTTCACTGTGGTCACGTATACCTTGCATATACCTTGTATGATTTGAATGCTTTTACAATTACCTTGGTAAATTTACAAGCTACCTTGGTAAATGTTCTGGGTATAGTTTTATTTATTTTACTTTATTTTTTAAATATATTTTTTATTGATTTCAGAGAGAAGAGGGAGAGAGAGAAACATCAGTGATGAGAGAGAATCATTGATCAGCTGCCTCCTGCACGCCCCACACTGGGGATAGAGCCTGAAACCTGGGCATGTGCCCTGACAGGGAATTGAACTGTGACCTCTTGGTTAATGTTCAACCACTGAGCAATGCTAGCTGGGCATCCCTCACAACTTCTTAAAGAAAGGAATCATTTTATCAAGTGTACAGAACAAAGTCCACATTAAAAAAAAAAAAAGCCTGGCCGGTGTGGGTTAATGGTTGAGCATTGACCCATGGCATGAGATCGGTGGTTTAATTCTGGATCAGGGCACATGCCCGGGAAAATAATAATAATAAACTCACTAACATAGCATGAAGTGGAGATGGGTACACAGGGACATAGCTTGTTACATAAACTTTCCATTAGCTGTCTTCAAGTTCCCTTTGTACCTTGCCTGACAAGTGTATGGTGCCATGAAGTTTGGAGCCTCTCCAGAGTTCTATGGTATGAATTGGCTTTTGTTGGCATTTCCTCACTGTAGGCCTATGCTTTGGCCTTGTTTATTCCATCACCTTTACAGCTTTCACAAGAATTGTCACTTCTCATTTGTTTCATCTCCTCTCTTTTTCTCTTTGCCTTATGGGTTTATGCTTTTTGCTTCTTTTCTGCCACTTAGGTTAGATGTCAGGATGAATGGTAATAAAAACATGGGTTCAATTTGCCAAGTTTAACTGCAAGTCTTCTTTTCCTTTATCTTTTTGTTTCTGTGTGTGTCTGGTCTACCCAACTAGATTGCGAATGAATACTGAGAAAATTGCTATTGAAATGTTATCTACATTGGTATAGCACCCTTTTAAACAGGAGTTATACTAAAGTTTGTGGCTATTACTGAATGTCTTGACCAGCACACACAGAAACTCTTGGGGTACACAAAAGACTT